>NW_026067989.1:3983081-4055625 GCF_014885135.2 Alexandromys fortis
CTCTCTCTCTCTCTCTCTCTCTCTCTCTCTCTCTCTCTCTCTCTCTCTCTCTCTCTCTGTTTCTCTCCCTCTCCCTCTTACTCTCTCCCTCTCTTCCACTTCCCTTTCCTTCCAAAAGCCACTTAATAAATACCCACTTTCTCTGCATGGCGTGCCAATCTGTCTCTGTCTCTCACCCTCCACGGCTCCTCATGGCATGCCTATCCATCTCTAGCTCCTTATGGGACCTGTCATGGTCTCTCACCCGCCATGTGGCTCCCTGCTTGGGACCTGCTGCCCCTCATGGCCTGCTGCCCACTGCTGCCAATCAGGGGAATGGTGCTGTTTTATTTTTACCATTACACCAACTCTTTAGGATAATAAGGAAATGCAAGTTAGTAATTAGTCACCTATTACAATTGAACTTGTAGTCATATTAGGTATGTTTTCCAAGATAAAACAGAGATATACTTTAGATAGACAGGTGTCAGAGACTAGCTTTGGCAAAAATACCACTTACCAGGGTAGGAGCATGGGGATCAGAAAATAAATAAAGAGTACGAAGATGCAAGTGAAAATAATAAAGCAGAAAACATAGGATAGTACCGGGAGGGAGTTCTAGTGAATACTGAAATCCCCCTGCGTTTAATTTTCATACACTTTTATACCCCAATACAGTGGGGGGGGGGAGACAAAAGACTGCTTTAACATGGTACAAAGGACAACCAGAACAGTTATTTGCCTCGATACTTTGAGACATCAAGTCATTAGCATTCTGTTGTTTAGGCAGTGAGCCCACAACAGACCAAGTATACTGAAAGCCATTCCCAAGGCCAAACCTCCTATTTTAATAAAAAGGAGCAGAAGTATGCTTAAGTATCCTGACCATTGGTCAGGGTGGAGTGGATCCAACTGTATAGACCATCTTAATGTCAAAAGAACTAAGTAACCATACCCTAGGTCAGGATGTGTAACCCTGGTTGTTGTCAACAATTTTGAGCAAACTCAAACTCTCTGACTTTAAGACAAAGTGAAAATAGGCTCAAATGTGGAGATTCTTTGACAACATCATCTCTGAAGTAGGCTGGTGCTGCTAGGAGCAGACATGTCTCATTGTCATAAAAAATAGAACCTATGTTATTAAAACATCTTAAATGCCATATTCTTTAAATCTCTGAAGCATTTGGAAGATGACCTGTCTGTGGAGGCCCACAAATGTGGCCTATTTCCACTTTGTCTGAACGTCAGAGAATTTGGAGGGGCAGTAGTAGCTTATTAGAGCCTGAGTTCTGTTCCTAGTGGCTGAATGGCAAGTTGTAGCACTTTGTCACTCTTCATTACTGACTTCACTTCTCCTTTTCTTTGTCATTCTTCTTCAGTTCTTCATGGTCCACCTTCCCTTTTATTCTCTTTTTAATTTATCACCTTTGAAGAAAAGTCTTTGAAACCATTGGTGGGAGACGTCTTTAAAAATGACATACCAACTAAGTAGTGTGCGTTTAGGAATATATATATATACATACACACATACATACACGTTCACGCACACACATGCACACAGGCAATAACAATAAAAAATGAGACCATAAATTTGAAAGAGTGCAGGGAGAGGTATGTAGAAATCTTTAGATGGAAAAAGGGAAGGAAGAATGTTGTGATTATAATATCCAGTCTGTTTTTTAAAAGAAGAATCATGAGCATGGAAAATATTGAAGTTTTAAAAAGGTATTTGAAAAAGAATATCCAAACTCGCTGACTAGAATGGGAGTGCTTCCCTCACGGAGAGGCAGGGGTTTGCAGATGGGCCACATGGGTGGAGAAAACAGAGTGAAGAGTGGGTCCTATTATGTTTTTTTCTCTTTTATACTAAGTCGTACTATCTTTTATCCTAGTAGGGATTGAGCATTGCCCTCACCTGCGGGGAAATATGAAGAGCAGTTCAGAAGTCCTGTCCTTGACTTTCATAGGCTGTCTAGAGTTTTCTTTTCCTTCCACAAAGGTAAATCAGCCAGCCTGGCTGTCACAGTCTGAATGAATGAATATGGTAAGAACAGTGCTAGATTTGAACTTGCTTCCTTCTTTGTGGTGAATCTTAAATAAAGTCTTAAATTTTAAGGGAAATGAATCTTTGTAATTTGGGTGCTTTTGTCAAAATCACCTTAAGTGGAATCATTGGTTGGTAGTTCTTGCCATGGCTTCCTGAGGGGATGTGAACCCCAGGAAAGGCACCAACATAGACTAAAGAAATTATTCCATCCACATCCAGCTTCATGAATCAATAAGTTTATTGGGCTTAGTTACAAGAATATAAGTGATCCCCGAAAAGCTGTGTCATTGTAAAGAGACCTGGGTGAAAATGTCCCACAAGCTCCATAATTGAAGTGCCCTCCTTCAGTAAACCTGTGTCCTTTATACTCCAGCATCTCCCAAGGGCCTCTTGCATCTGGGGTAGGAGGGAGGGAGTGGCTGTAATCTCAGGTGAGTATTTAATGACTTCTCTGCTCTTCTATAAGGGAATGATAATAGACCCAATCTTGTGAGGACCTCTTGTGGGTAAGCCCTACTGCTCTGATTGCAAGGTGAGAACAGCATTGTGATGTCCTGGGGGTCATGAGGATAGGGACCCACAACAGAGGTAGAAGAGTACTTGCCTGGTCTATGATAGGCTTCCCACTTCAGTCACCTGAAAAATATTTTTACTAAAAGTTTGGTACCTGCTCTACTTGCTTACTAGAAGATAACAAAATAAATGGAAAAATAAAAAGGAATAGCATGTGGAAATAGATGATTTTGTGGACATTGATAGATTTTTTTTTAAAGAAATCGTGGGCATATGTGCCAGTGGTTTGATTTTCATATTATAATACATTTATTGCCTGCTAGCAAATGTTTCCCTAATTTTTTATTCAGTGTATTTTGCAAAAATTTCTGTGAATTCAAGTGTTCTGCACCTCAGTGGTTGAAAACAATTGCTTTCCTAGACAATCGAATCTCCTTCCAGTCTGGAGCCTTGATGGCCTGATTGGTGTGTTGGGCATATGCTGGTCTAGGTTGCTTCAGGAACACCATCCCATCTTCAGCTGAGAGCACACTTGAAATTGGTATCTGCCATTTTGAAAAAATGAAAACATTTGGGCTGTGCTCAAATTCCCTGAACTCACTGACAAGAGAAGTGTGTTCATCTGGTTAAGGAACTCAACCTAGGAAAGCAAGTAGCTTTTGTTGTCTCCTTACAGCCTCTGGCCTGCTGCCTTTTACAATTCATCATTTGTTTATTCATAATGAGGTGGGCTTTCCCCACTTGTTCCTTATCTCATCTTTTTGTTGACAGCTCCTTTCAGCAGCTTCTTAGGAGAATGAGTATTTGCATCATAAATTGATTCAGCTCCTTCAGTTTAATACAATGCTGCCGCTTAGAAGGGTTCAGCTGTAAACCAGCACAGACTTTTCAGCAGGCATGCTCTGCTTCTGCTATACTCAACAGTAGGAGGCAAATGGAAATGGCCAGGCATTGAGTACTTTGGAAGGTAATTTCCCTCTCACGTCCTTGTCTGACCTAGAGCCCAGTCAGAGCAATGAGAGGGACTTGTCCCACTTTTCTTTTTTTAAAATTTATTTTGTGTCTTTTTACATATATTTTCATCTCATTCATTTCCTTGTCCCTTCGCATTCACTCTCTGCCCCTACACACCCCCAAAATAAGACAAAATTTAAGAGTAAGGGGGGGGAGAGCAATAGAAAAAATGGAAAAACTTAAAAATTATGTTATGGAAACTGCAGTGTGACTCAGTGAGTCATGCCATGAACCCCTTTGTTCATTTATCTTTACTTGCAAGTGTTAATTGCAAAGAGTTATTGGTTTGATTTAGAGGCCTCTGGTTTCTAGTACCTATTGATGCTGGACCCTTGCTAGGACTCCTTCTGGATATCCTGCTGTTGTTGCCCTGTGTGTAGAGGTCCTGCAACTTTGGGGCTACAGATCAGTTCCCAAACACATGCTCTAGCAGATCATAGATAGGGTGGATGTTGGGGCAGACCAAGTCATATCCTTGGGTCTAGGCCTGCGCAGCTGTAGGGTTGGTCAGTCCACCAGTTGTGAGATGGGGGACAACTCTCCCATGCTTACAACTTCAGGGCTGGCTCACCCACACCTGTGCTAACATGGTTGGCTCTGTTGTGCTGTCCTGGTGAGCTGCAGGACCTGCTATCCTGAGTGTTGCAGCTGGCGGGTCAGAGATAGCTCTCCCACTCTGACCACAGGGCCAGCTCTCCCACCTGCCCCAGACATTGTTGGGCGTGGGGGAGAAGGGCAACTCTTCTCTCCCCATGCCCCCAGCAGACTTTTTCACTACTTCCCCAGTGGAAGATAAAACTCTGTGCTGGACCCCATTCTCATTTCTCAGAGTTAATTGGCCTACATGGAGAATCATTTATTCCTGGAAAAGTGACATATTTCCAAGACTGGTGGGTTTTGTTTTTGTTTCTTCATTTTGTTTTGTTTGAGATAATCTCACTTTATAACCCAGTCTGGCATTGAACTCACTGTCCTCTTGCCTCAGCCTCTGAAATGCCAGGATTGTGGACATATACCAGTTAATTTTGAGTTGTGAATGCTGCCTGAGACCTCAGCAAACCTACCTGCAATTTCCCTTTCTCATTCAGAGAGCATAACCTTCATGTCTGCTCTGAGTCCCCTGTCTCCTTCCTTATACATACATGCATACATACATATACACACACATAAACATCCTTCTATATACATATATATAATATATCCTTCTATATACGTATGTACACAGGTGTGTATGTGTTTCCAGACACAACTGTAACAACACAGCAGTCTGTTGTTGTTTTGCTCTTTACCACTCTTAGGTCCTAGCAAAGATGATTCTACCCTGACTATATCAGTTGTCTTTTTCCCTCAAGGACCTTCTAGAGCAGCAGTTCCCAACCTGTGTGTCATGATTTTTTGGAGCAGAATGACTCTTTCACAGGGGTCATCTAAGATTATCATTAAACAGATATTTATATTATAATTCATAACAGCAGGAAAATTACAGTTATTCAGTAGCAGTGAAAATAATTTTATAGTTGGGGGTAACCACAACATGAGAAATGTATTAAAGGGTCGCAACATTAAGGAAGGATGAGAGCAACTGTTCTGGAGCTTACCTGTGGACCCACTTAAAATAGTATCTAATAAATACTTAGGAGGAATGTTGCCTATAGTGTTTTAAGACTTTTCCAAAATACAGAGTCCAATTCTGTTAAATTTAGGAAAGGTGTGGAGTTGTATGATTATGAAACATTTACCCTGGACACTGTTTTTCATCAGATGGTAAAGCAAGATAAGCTTAGCCTCAGTATGCCCTGGAGATCCATTTGGAGGACCATGTGTACTATTCTGATGGAGAACTTAACTAACACCCATTTAATTAAACCCCTCTGCCAATGGGTCAGTGAGGATTTAAAAGAAATTCAGGAAAGTAAGAATACATGTTTTTTATGATCTTCACCCCATTTGCACCTGGGAGGATTTCAATCAGCCTATATATTAAGTATGGCATCCGTAGTTACCATAGAGAGAATGGACTGCAAACACTTATCTGCTTCTTAAAAGACATCTACAGCTGTCACTAATGATTCTTGGCTACTAGAAACAGTGACAGGTCCAGGCTGGTTATCTCTGCTCAGGGGTGGAGGGAAACATCTATTATAAATTCTCCCAGGCCTTCCAGCTCCTCATTAAGAAACTTTTTTTTAAAAATGTGGTGACAGGAGGGGCCTAGTTCTAAGGATGGAAATGGAACAGAATGATGAGGTCTGTTGGGAGGCCAAAGGCGGGTAAAGGCAAGAGTGTTGCTTGTGCAGTTTCTGTGACAATGAAGGGGACCTTAGCACAGTCGGACGGCACCCTAAAAAAGGTAGCCCATAATTCCAGCTGTCAGCTTAATCACAGTGCTTCCAGGTAAAGAGAAGGAACCCTTGTTTCCTGGGTAAAGGGAAGCAGCACTGTTTGCTGACCCCTGCTCTTCAGCCTGCCACAGACCGCCCTGCTCTGTTGGCCTTTGTGTTGCTGGCCCCTCCTTCTCTCCTTCTGGGCATTGTGCTCCCTTCAAGTGGCCCCCTGGAAGGGACCACCCAGGGGGCTGTACAATGGGGACCGAGGTAGCCACCAAAACATAGGTTTTGTAAGACAGCCCCTCAAAGAAAAATACTATTTAACTATGTATGTGTTTGTCTTTCTACAATCGTTTTGTGTAGCAAACAAAACCCGGTTTACAAATTTCACAGTTGCTTCACATACAGCAGTTCCCGGCATCAGGTGTCAGTCAGACTTGAGATAGTCACAACCAGTTTATTTTCCCAGGGCACTAATTCTTACTGTGGTTTTATTTACATTCTTGTTATAGCCAGGAAATTTGATATCAAAACAAACAAGTTGCATTGGCTTTATTTAAGTATTTTATGAGGAGGCCTCTGAGCTGGCAGCTGAACACCACTCTGGTAAAATGTGTCTGTGAGACTCCTTTACAAAAGCCAGCAGCTTGGAATTCAGTTCTCAAAGGCCATTTACACCTCTGTAAAAGGATTAGCGTTGGGCAATTGTTCCACTGTTTAAATCTTAATTTGCATCCTTATGGAGGTAGCACTTGTCTACCTGTGGGTGGGAGGTCACTAGACCGTTCTCTGACTAGTGAAGGTGCCAAACGGCTTTGGATGATGGATACTGTGCCACACAGAGTGATTAGTGAGTGACTCAGACTTGCTTTGGCTCATTAGTTACATGTTACAGCAGATGGGTGACTTGTGTGTTTGCTATATGGATGAAATTAATACAAGTATTTAAACCTAAGAACTTTCATGATCTTAAATATTGTGAGTTGTAATGGAATTTCTTTGGGACAGAAATGTAAGAAAAAAGGGACAGAACTTGATGGCATGGTGTTTAAAGGCACCCCTAGTTTCTATTGCCCTGTATTTAAAGGCGCTCCTAGTTTAGGTTGCCCTATAAGCGGTAGGTGAAATTGTCTTCTCACCAACATAGCAGTGGCTCTGCATTGACCTGCAGTGATTCTGAATACAGAAGACTACAAAGGAAGCTAGGTCATGAGAATAATGGGGAAGAAAGAGTTATGACTTACCTGGATTCAATAAATGGAACAGATAAGATACTTGGTGGGAATGGAAATAAACTTGGGGTATTTAATGGCTACCTCATCACCAATGCCACTATTTCTCCATCATAAAACAATTGGTCATTTATTCACCAAACATGTAATTGTGCCCATAGGAGACCATGTTCTGGCCACTGAAATCAAAAAGAATTGTATGGGTTGTTGATAGTATAATGTTCAGGACAGAAAATATAATTTAAAACAGTGGTTCTCAAACATGCTAATGCTGCAACCCTTTAATACAGTCCGTGTTGTGTGACCCCCCAGCCATACAATTATTTTTGTTGCTACTTCATGGCTGTAATTTTGCTACCATTATGAATTGTAATGTAAACGTCTAAAGATGACTCTGTGAAAGGGTCTTTTGACCCCCATAGGGGTCGAGACCCACAGGTTGAGAACCGCTGATTTAAAAGGCTTGGGCACTCGCCACAGTTTCCATGTAACACATGGAAAGGAGACAGAAGGAGAACATACAGAGTTGTTTCTAAGTAAGAGCACTGTGAGGCATGGTGCTGCTTGCCTACCATCCCAGCACTAGGAAAACTGAGGCAGGAACAATCTAGTTCCAGGCTGGTCTGGAATTGATTGCATGAAGTTAAAGGATGTTGGAGAGCTTAAGAGAATCCGGAAGTGAAAATAGTGCCATGGTGCATTGAACCTTGATAAAAGCAGTGTTTGAGTATTCCAACAGACTTGGTCAGGCCCAGAGCCTTTTGAGGTTCCAGGGGAAAACCAAAATTAAGTTAGTTTTAATTTTGTTGTTGTTGTTGTTAACTTTGAGAGTTTGTGAGAGTGACACAAAGGCAAGAGATTATGTTTGAGGAGTGAAGTAATGATAAAGGAAGACTGTCTGCTCATCTTGCTTTTATGGATTCGTACATATACACCAGTTGAGAACAGAATATCCAGAAAAGAATGCATCTTTGATTTCTATTTAAAAAGGAACTTCTAGTGTTTGGGTTTAGCCAGCAAGTTTATTTTAAACTTATTTATTTATTTATTTATTTATTTATTTATTTATTTATGAGCAAAAACTGACAACATAAACACACAGACCAAAGCTTCTCAGCAGGCTTTTGGTCTTCTTGCCTCTGAGAGACTGAATGAAATTTAGTGCAAAAAAGTGAGAAAGGCTGCCTAGAGTTCTTAGAGAGAACGTGCTAGCTTTCCATCCCTTCCAGTGCTTTTGTGGAGAACACTGCTGCTCGCTGGTCTATCCCTCTCTCAGAGACAGCCTCAGGGAGGAAACACTTATTTTAGTTCATAATTTTAGTACTAAAATAAAAAACATAGTACCTTTTTCTTTTCTATGATTAAAAAAGTATCCCTTAATTTATATGTTCAGAACAGCCTGAATTGACATTGTTTTCTTCCCAGTTGTCCCCAGGGATCTTTATCTTACCTCCTGATAGTCCGTTCATCTGCCTGGTGACACTCACCATTGACTCTGCTTCCCCTTACTGCTCTGAAACTGGTTACTTCAGGGGGACCCTTCTCTTTCAGAAGAATAGGGCAGGTATTCTGGAATGAAGTGGCTACTTGTTGAAGCCTTCCAAGAAGAGCCAGGGTCCAGATTCTACCTGGGCAATAAGAAGTTTTCCTGAGTCAGACTGAACTGGGAGATCTGGAAGGGTTAGGGCAACAGACCTCAGTGGTGAAGGACCTGACAGAGGAATCAAGAAACCCAGGCTAAAAGCTTGGAACTTGGCTGTAGCTGGAGCTCTAATATCACAGATGACAGTCAAGAGGGGACGTGAATCCAGCGGCTCATTTATATTTTCTATACTGTAAAGACCTGCTTCAGAATAGGGGTGGACGGTGTCTGCCCTGTTCCTCCCCCTCTAGCAGCCAGCCCACGTCTTCTTTATCTCTGAGCTATCAGGCATCCAGCCACCACATCAGTTCAGTAACTTGCCTAAGTACATTAATTACCAACAAGCTTAATAAGTAGTTGTATAAATAATTCTCATTTTCTTTTCTGTGTATGTGTGCTGAATAGTCCCAACTCACAATGTAATTAGCTACTTCTAAGCAAAAATACTGTTTTGGCTTTAATATTTTCTTTCATATTAGTTCAGAATCATACTTCCCACCAATACACATTTTTTGAGGCAATAACTACTCAGCACTATTGGAGCTTTCTTGATACAGTGACAGAGCTAATCTAAAACAATGGCCAAATTGTTAAATCCCCCCAATGAGTAAAGAAGCTACCATAACTCTTCCATGCCTTCCAGTTCTTATTAAAATGAAAGAAACATTGCTGCAGTGGGAGCTGGATGGAAAATAATAGTCATTTTCTGCATTAGGAGTAGAAGATGTAACTCAGACTTCAGCCAGAAAATTGCAGTTCCTTAGCAGGGACAATTTAAATAAATTTCATAGGCTGTAGAGATCTAACTTTGTAATGATTTGACAATATAAAATTAGCCTTTTCTGCTGTTAGGATTATCAGTATTCCCATTGGTAATATAGGCTGTGGAATGACATTGCCCCGCTGTGTATTTGAGCATCATTAAAGTCATCAAAGAGTTAAAAGTTACTTTGGAAGTAAAACTGCTACAAATACACAAGTTTTTCAAGTTGCCACATTTTACATCTTCGTGGAGAGACAGTGTAGTTGCTGCATTTTTATGTCCAGATTATATTACAGATATATTTCAATAAACCACCATGAACCACCAGAGCCTCTAGAAACAGGCAGTCTGTGCTTAAATAAACATCTCGGGAAGTATCTGTTTTATTTTATAGGCTCTGTAATCACAGTGACATTCTGAAGGAAGACCTTGAAGTTTACAGAACAGCTGTCCTTCACAACTTCCCAGACTTGAAGCTGGGCAGCAACAATGCAGAACAGGACATGGGGTGTCTGGCATGAAATGGCTGCTGTGGTGAGGCAGCCATCATGTTCCAGGGCTTCAAACTGAAAAGACTGACACGTGATGAAACTGGTGCGCACTGCCCATGCTTGCAGACATCCTAGTCTATTTGTCTATAAATGATTTGTTTTTTATTATTAGTGAACTTCTTACATTCAGCGCCTTCTTGTAGCAATGTTTCTGAGACAGGTTTGTCCATAAATATACAAATGTTTACTTTGGTGAGCAGGGGAGGGAGGTGTAACCTTTGGCTGATGTACAGTCAGGTAAGCAGCTCAGGACTTATCTACCATAGCTACCAACCGACAGGAAGGACCTCAGCAGGTCTAAGCAATAGTTGAGTTCCCAGATTTCCAAGTTCACTCTAGATAGAGACCCCTTAGTCTAAAGCTGGTTCTTGAAATGTGGTCTCAGGACCAGTAGCACCAATAGGACTGGGAACTTCTTTTGAAAAAGCTCTACAGAAGCTTCTCAGTTTTAGAAGGTTCCATTTATTAATTGTTGCTCTCAGTGATAAAATGGGTCTACACTGATTACACTATGATTTCCATTAAAAAAGATTTCATTTCATATGACCTTCAAGCTACAGTTAGAGATACACCAGCCCTCATAAGATGTTATCCTTTTAATCCACACAAATTATAAAATGAAGAGTCTTCAAGACTTTTCTTCACTGTGATTATTTTTAAAACCAGATGAAGTCAGAAATGCCTGCCATGCGCATTATGCTCTGTTATGGTTAGAGTTGCTGTGTATGCTGTCACCAGAGATGCTGCTTATAAAACACTGATGAGCACTGACTCACTCTCTACCCTTGGGAAAAAGTGAAGTGTTGTGGCCTGTGGGAGACAAGCAGTCAGATTTTAAAACACAAACTCTTTCTGATGAATTTGAATCACCATGCTCCCCTCTGTCTTCCTTGTACCAACCTTGCTGCACCCTTAGTACCCAGTAGTACTAGCAGGGCACTTCCCAGAATGAAGTACCTCTTCTGCGATCTTCCCAGGGTCCAAACAGTCCACAGGCCAGTTTGATGAGCCATTCCAGAAGTGCAGATTTGGAGGGAACAGTTTACTTCTGCTGTCTAACAGTTAATGACTCACATCTCATAGAATTATAAGGGGGGACAGCAGAAGGGCTTGGCAGGTTATGAAATTCTTAGAGCCTATTGAATAGATGAAGTTAGTATGACTGCAGCCCTGCCTTGCTCAGCAAAACATGGCACTCAGACATGTCTTTCTAATGTTTAGAATAATGCAGTGAGTCTGGGTTACAGTGTAGACCATTTTGTGAGACTCAGCAGGAGTGGCATGAGGTATCTAGATTTTGCAAAGCTTTCTGGCTGTTTCTGTATGCAGTCAAACATGAGAATGCTTATTAGCAATAACATCATAACAAAATAAATTTTTAAAAAAGAAGGACTTGGGAAAGATAACTTTTTTATATTGATTTTATTGAGCTATATATTTTTCTCTGTTCCCTTCCTCTTCCCACCCCTTCAGCTCTCTCCCATGGTCCCCATTCTCCCAATTTATTCAGGAGATCTTGTCTTTTTCTATTCCCATGTAGATTAGATACATGTATGTCTCTCTTAGGGTCCTCATTGTTGTCTAGGTTCTCCAGGATTGTGATTTGTAGGCTGGTTTTCTTTGATTTATGTTTTAAAACCACTTATGAGTGAGTACATATGATAATTGTCTTTCTGGGTCTGGGTTACCTCACTCAACATGTTTTCTAGCTCCATCTATCTGCAAATTTCAAGATGTCATTATTTTTTTCTGCTGTGTAGTACTCCATTGTGTAAATGTACTACATTTTTTCTTATCCATTCTTAGGTTGAGGGGCATTTATGTTGTTTTCAGGTTCTGGCTCTGACAAATAATGCTGCTATGAATATAGTTGAGCACATGTCCTTTGGGTATATACACAAAGTGATATTGCTGGGTCTTGAGGAAGGTTTTTCTGAGAAATCATCATACTGATATCCAAAGGGGCTGTATCAACTTGCACTCCCACCAGCAATGTAGGAGTGTTCCCTTTACCCGACAACCTCTCCAGCATAAGTTGTCATCAGTGTTTTTGATCTTGGCCACTCTTGCGGGTGTAAGATGGAATCTCAGAGTTGTTTTGATTTACATTTCTCTGATGACTAAGGATGTTGAGTATTTCCTTAAGTGTCTTTCAGCCATTTTAGATTCCTCTGTTGAGAGTTTTCTGTTTAGGTCTGTACTCCATTTTTTTATTGGATTATTTGTTCTTTTGATGACCCAATTTCTTGAGTTCTTTTTATATTTTGGAGATCAGATCTCTGTCTGATGTGGGGTTGGTGAAGATCTGGGAAAGATAACTTAATGGGTCAGATAAAGAGATATGTAGATCCTGGGGACTCACTGAGAGTTGTCTATCTGGAACAGCAAGTTTCAGATTCATTAAGAGACCCTGTCTCAAAAGTTAACGTGGAGAGTAATAGAAGACGCCCAATGACCTCTGGCCTCCACATCTGTACACACAAGTGAGCACAGCCAGACATAAGATACATACACACATACAGACACATGCACTCAAAGACAGACACACATACACACACGTCACAGGGGACTTTGAACACAGTTTTATTGTCTCAAATATGTTAGGTTTCAGACTTTTCTTGATAAACATTGTTCTAGTTAGTAACTTGGCTATAAGGCCTTTAAAAATATGGGAATTTTTTAATTTACCCATTTCTACATATATTTCCAGATCTCTGTCTCTCTCTATATATATAGTGTGTCTCCTATTTCTGTCTTACAGATCTGAACAAGTACCAAATTGGCACTTACTGAAGACACAAGGACAATGTATGAAGGAACATGATAATTCTCTTAAAGAAGAGGTATGTGGTGAGGTTATTTTCTTAGTTACAACCAAGGACTAGGGTTAGTAGTAACTTTCATTTAAATAAGTTCCAAGATTATGCAAGCTGTTTGTTTGGAGAAATAGTATATTCTGAATAATAAACATGTTTGAAAAAATGATAACAGTGGTGAGGTTTCATGATTGGCAGATAATATTTTTGACTTTCTGATCTTAGACCTTTTACATATCTGTGAAAGGATCTAACTCTGACTTACTGTTGATTCCCAGAGATATTTTAAATATATCCACTACAACATCGTCAGAGTTTAGAAACATCTGTAACATACCGGTTTTCTGTCAGTGTGTCCTACTTAAAATATTGTGAAGTCATTAAGGTGAAGCCAACAGATACATTTTTCTGCATTATTGTGCACAGGTTCATTGGAAGGAAAGAAATAAGTGACATATGGCCCTCTCTTGCTGAGGACTGGGTACCAGAAAGGGAGGCCAGCTACCTGGAGGAGCAGTGAGGGAAAGCTTTTGATGGAAGTACAGGGACATGTAAGATGTGACCCATTAGAAATTGGCTTTTTGACTAAGTGAGACCAGGGAGGTGTTTGGGGTGACAGGGAAGAGCTGTTAGAAACCAGCACATATGAGGCAGTAGAACCAGTCTTTTTTTCAAGACTTATTCTATTTTTAATTGTGTGTATGTGGAAGTAAATGTAGGTGCTTGTGAAGGCCAGAAGAGGGTTACATATCTCCTGGAGTTTGGAACACGACTGCAGGCCTTTGGGCAGGGCAAGATGGCTTTTACTTAAAAAGTGGAGTAAACAAGCAGTTTCTCAAACATGTAGGTGTGGCCAAAGAAATTCACAAATCCAGAGAATAGTATTAGTACCAAAATGACAACATGCCCATAAACTTCAATACAAAATGCATGTGTAATTTCTGAAGATGATTTGTGCATGCGTGCGTGTATGTTCATGTGCTTGCAAATGTATGTGCTGCTGGATATTGAACCCAGAGTCTTGTTCATGTTAAACACATGTTAATCTTTACATCCCCAGCCTTCATCATCCTCCTGTGATTAGCTAAATAGAGTATCAGAGTTATTTCTGTGTATTGAAACAGGATAGTTATTTAGTAGATACAGTGGGTTAAATATCCCTCTTTAGAGAAAATCTTAAAAGTAAGTGATTTTGAAAATTTAAGAATGCTCCATTGGAAATTTAAAGTCTAATGAAGCCCAGAAGTATTTACTTTGATCTCTTGGGGAAAAGGCTAATTAAACAGCCACATGTAAATGATGTTTACCTGTGGGCCCCTGTGCTGTCAGCTCTAGTCAATCCCTTCTCTTGAGTAAACACATGACCAAAGCCATGGAGACCAGGGAAGATCTGTCAGCACCCTCATAACCCAATAGGCAATTACATAATTGAGCTGCATGCTTTTAATTCACAGAAATTTGTAATGACTTTGTGTGGGGGAAATGAGCTGGGAGTGTCATTAAAATACAAAGTGGCTTAATACTTCTTTTCTCCCAAGTGATATCTGTTTCAACATGGGCAGACTGTGACACAAAGGAGCAGCTCACTCAGAATTGGTCTGGTCCTGCCCCTCACATATTTTATTTACCAGAAAAAGTGTCCCCTAAATGATGGATTGTTTTCTGGTATCTCCTACATATTCATTTCCTGGCTCTTGTGATTAATTTCTTCGTCTTTTAAATGATGTGTGAATAAAATTCCTCTCCTTGCTTTAACTCAGGAGTAACTGGTACTGGTGTATGTGTTTTTCTTCTGGAAATTATTTCTCTGTGACCAAGAGGAAGGATTTTGAGGACGTGGTAGTTAATTCTGGGAACTATCATCACTGCCATTATGCCTCTGGCACTGCTTGTGCATAGAAGAGAGCTTAACTCCCCAGGTGCTTTCCACTTCCTTCCTCTCTGGATTCATGGTGCCTGTAAAAAGTACAGATTCTTTAGAGTTGGGTGTGATTTCTTTGAAGAAATAAGCAGAAAAATAAAATGAAACTGAAATGTTGAACAGAAAAGTGCCTCTGTGTTGTCATAAGTAATACTGTTGACATGAGGTATGACCTTTAATATTTAAAGTGTTTACAAATAGAACTAGGAGGATAACTGAGCGGTAGACTACATGCTTAGCACACAAGAATCTGGTTTCAGTCCACAGTAATACATGCACGCACGCATAAGCGCGCGCACACACACACATACACGTTGCACTGTCAGTGTTTGAACCTCCTTTTCCTGCTTGCCACAAAATGAATTTTCTTTAATAACATCCCATATTTTTGTGTTTCATTTTTAATGACTTTAATAGCCCCTGTCCATTAAATACAGTTTCCTGTCTCTATACACAGTCTCCTGTCCTTATACACAGTCCCTGTCCCTATACACAATCCCCTGTCATTATACACGATCCCCTGTCCCTATACACAGTCCCTGTCCCTATCTCAATCCCCTGTCCCTATCCCAATCCCCTGTCACTATACACAATCCCCTGTCCGCATCTTAATCCCCTGTCACTATACACATTCCCCTGTCCCTATCCCAATCCCCTGTCACTATACACAATCCCCGGTCCCTATACACAATCCCTGTCCACTATATACAATCCCGTCCCTATACACAGTCCCTGTCCACTATATACAATCCCGTCCCTATACACAATCCCTGTCCACTATACACAGGCCCCTGCCCACTTTACACAGTCCCCTGTCTTCTTTTAGTTGCCTGTTGAACATTTAAATTTATTCTTTTTCCCCACTAAGAAAGATTCATAAAATATCTATATAATTCAGGTTTACAAATATCATATTTCCTTAGAACAAACTCCTATGTTTAGTAAGATCAAGTCAAATATATGTATGTATGTATATGTGTATATGTGTGTATATATATATTTTTTTCAGGTTTTTGCTATGCATTACCAGATCATATTCTGGAAGGGTCATGGAGTTAAAAATAATGGCTAAATAAAATACTTATTTGAGTTCTTTCTTGTAGGCAGCAGAAAGATGGATTTTGTTTTTGTGTCCAGCCTGTTAGCCTGTGTCTTTTTATAGGTGATTTGAGTCTATTGAGCTTAAGGGATATTAATGACCTGTTTGTTTTTGTTGGTGGTGGTATTGCGTGTGCGCTTCTCTCCTTGGGTTCGAGTTTTCCTTCTAGTACTTTCTGTAGGGCTGGATTTGTGGATAGGTACTGATTAAATCTGGTTTTGTCATGGAATATCTTTCTTTTTCCATCTGTGTAGACTGAAAGCTTTGCTTGGGTGTAGTAGTCTGGGCTGGCATCTTTGGTCTCTTACCTGACCAGGACCTTCTGGCTTTCATTGTTTCCATTGAGAAGTCGGGTGTAATTCTGATAGGTCTGCCTTTATATGTTCCCTGGCCTTTTTCCTTTGCAGTTCCTAATATTCTTTATTCTGTATGTTTAGTGTTTTGATTATTATGTGACAAGGGGACTTTTTTTTTTGTCCAGTCTGTTTGGTGGTCTGTAAGCTTTTTGTATTTTCATAGGCATGTCCTTCTTTAGGTTAGGAATGTTTTTTTTTCTATGATTTTGTTGAATATATTTTCTGTGCATTTGACCTGGACTTCTTCTTTTTCAATTCCTATTTTTCTTAGATTTGGTTTTTTTTATGGTGTCCCAGATTTCCTGAATAGTTTGTGTTAAAAGTTAGATTTAACATTTTCTTTGACCAGTGAATCTATTTCTTCTGTTGTGTCTTCAATGCCTGAGATTCTGTCTTTTATTTATTGTATTCTGTTGTTTAAGCTTGCATCTATAGTTCCTGATCATTTCCCCAGATTTGTCATTTCCAGATTTCCCTCAGTTTTTGTGGTGTGTGTGTATTGCTTTTATTTTATTTTTCAATTTTTAAACCATTCACCTGTTTTATTGCTTTTTCTTGGTTTTCTTTAAGGGCTTTGTT
The DNA here is from genome assembly GCF_014885135.2 of Alexandromys fortis. Classification (NCBI taxonomy): domain Eukaryota; kingdom Metazoa; phylum Chordata; class Mammalia; order Rodentia; family Cricetidae; genus Alexandromys; species Alexandromys fortis. The sequence continues at coordinate 3,999,921 of NW_026067989.1, forward strand.
GGTTTCTTCCAATTTTTTGTTTATCTTTTCTTCCACTTCTTTAAGGGAAATTTTCCTTCCTTCTTTAAGGACCTCAATCTTCTTCATAAATTTTTTAAGGTCATTTTCTTCTGTTTCATCTGCATTGAGATGTTCAGGACTTGCTGTTGTAGAACCATTTGTTTCTGATGGTGTTGTATTGCTCTTTATGTTATTGAGTGTATTCTTACCCTGTTGTCTACCCATCTCTTCTAATTGTGTTTCAGGGGGGTTCCTTTTCTTCCAGTTGATGTAGTTGGGGACTGTGGCTCCCTTGAAGGCTCTTTTAGGTGTAATCAGGGCAGAGGCTTTGGTCATCGGTCCTCTAGGTGCTTTCAGGCCCAAGACTCAGATGATCGCTCCTCCAGGTGCAAGTGGAGCTGAGACTGTGTTCAGATAATTTCTGGAGGCTACTGCTGTCACCATAGCCCACCATGCTGCTGGGGCTTCTCCCAGCCACAAGCCCATGCACCATACTGCTGAGGCTTCTCTCTAAGACAGTATTTTTTAATTGATTAACTAATTAATTAAAAAGCATCTTTTCTCATTTTACATACCAATTCCAGTTCCCACTTCCTCCCCTCCTCGCACTCCCTCCACCTTCCCTCCAATCTCCCACCACCATCCATTCCTCAGAGAGAGAGTAAGGCTTCCCATGGGAATTCAACAAAGTTTAGAGCATTACTTTGAGGCAGAACCAGGGACCTCCCCCACTTTATCTAGGTTAAGCAAGGTATTCCTCCAAAGAGAATGGGTCCCAAAAAGCCAGTACATGCAATAGGGATAAATCCTGGTTCCACTGCCAGGGCCCCCTAGTCTACCCCAGACACAAAACTGTCACCTACATTCAGAGGTCCTACTTTGGTCCTAATGCTTGTTCCCCCCCCACACACACACTGTTAGGCCAGAATGGAGGAGCTCAGGTGAACTGTTTCAGTGGGTATCTCCATCATGATCTTGACCTCTTTGCTCATTATCACTTTTCCTTCTCTTCGACTAGACTTTGGGAGCTCAGCCCAGTGCTCTGCTGTGGCTCTCTGCATCTGCTTCCATCAGTTGCTGGATGAAGGTTCTATGATGACACTTAAAATAGTTATCAATCTGATTATAGGGCAAGGCCAATTCAAGCATCCTCTCCATTATTACTTAGGGTCTTAGCTGGGGTCATCCTTGTGGATTCCTGGGAATTTCTCTACTGACAGGTTTAAGACAGTACTCTTAAGAGGTTAAAAATTATTATCAATTATATCACATATTATAATTTAGAAATACACATTCTAAGTTCTATTAGAATGTATGGATTATTTTAAACCTGAGAACATAACAAGTTATGGATTTCACTGTAAGGTTTCTAAAGGTGAGGTTTCTTTTTATTCATACTTTATGATGCTTTAGGATTTCTGGGCACAGGCAGATAGACCAGGGTGGGTCCAAAAAGCCCCTTGGGCAGTGTGAGGATGCAGTTCAAGGAGGCTTTCTTCCTTTCAGATCTAAGGAGCATCCATAGTAAAGAGGTGTACGTAGGCTGCTGGGCTGTCAGAATGACAGCTGATGATGGGAGCCATTCTGGGCCTAGCTTCAGGGGCAGAGCTCTATTTCCATACCTCAGTCTACTGAAGCAGCAGTCCTGAGTAGTTCCTCTACAAAGACCGGTCAGAACTAAAGTAAAATCCAGGCACAGTTTATACCACTAGAGGCAAAGAACCTAATAACTAGCACTGCAGCACAAGGTCTACTCTGAGGCTAACTTAATAGCTGGGTCTTTGGCCAACAATTACAGCTGCTTAACACAACACCCCCAGACCAGTTCCTCTAGTTTCTGTCATAAGCCCTGGGTCCAGGAGATAAACCCTAAGGAAGTCAGAAAGAAAGAGCTTTGCTGCAGTGGCAGAGTTAGAGCCAAAGGCTGTGGTCTTGAAGGATTAGCTGAGCTGAATGCTCAGGGCTGGGTCTCCCATGCTCCGCTGTTGAAATAGGAGCAGCGGGGCTGCGTCCCCGGCACCCGGCCCCGCATGGCTAGCTTATGCCCGAAATAATTACACGGAAACTGTATTCTATTAAACACTGCCTGGCCCGGCTAGTTCCAGCTTCTTATTGGCTAGCTCTTACATATTGTTCTAACCCATTTCTAATATTCTGTGTAGCCCACGAGCTGGCTTACCAGGGAGGATCTTAACCTGCATCTGTCTGGAGTGGGAGAATCATGGCAACTCCCACTAAGCTTCTTTTTCCCAGCATTCTCCTCTGTCTACTCCGCCTACCTAATTTTCTGTCCTATGAGGGCCGAGGCAGTTTCTTTATTATTAACCAATGAAATCAACAGATAAGATACAAGCCCCACCTCCATCACTCCGCTTCAGTGGATCTCACATGGAGCATCTTTTCCTTCTTCATGCTAATCATGAAGATTGTGATTTCTTTTTTGTTCACTGAACAATTGCTTGTTACTCAGACACTGAACTGCATAGAACCTGAGGGCCTTTGTCCTGTTGGCTTGTGATGTCTTGGACACATTTCTTACAGATTGGATGCTGCCCCATATTTTCTATAATCATCAGTCAACAGGTCACCAGCACTATAACCAGGATGGAGCAAATCACCACTTCCTAATAGAGTGTGTACTCTGTCAGTGGGACAGTGGGATGGAGGTTGTCTGCTAGATACCGAACTATTGTTATTAGCAAAGCTGTGTCTTAGGAGCAAAGTGCTTACCTGGAAATTAAAACACTTAGTTAGCTCAGATCCATTTATTGCCATTTTTCTTCACCTTGCTTCTCAGGTAGGCTGTGATATAAAATCGGTTTCCTTATATAGATAAGCTAGTTAGTGTACTTTGAAAAAGATATGCAGGGTCTCAGGTAAATTTCCCCAGCTGCTCAGGAGACTCAAAGACAAGTGTAGACTTTTATCCTTGGCTAAAGATTAAGACTCAAACAAGTTGGTTATCTTTTTGCTTGGTGCATTTCTTTTCTTTAATTCATTTTTTAGGTATGTGTGCGTGTTTGTCTATATGTGCATCACATACCTGCAATGGTCCAAATAGGGCATCAGATCCCCAGGAACTGAAGTTACAGGCTGCCTGATAGGGGTGCAGGGAACCAAACCCAAGTCCCCTGCAAGAACAGCAAGTGCTTTTCAACTGCTGAGACTCCAGCCCTAAACCAACTCTCTCTTACAAGTCTAGAAAACAGGACTCATGCAATGAAAGAAAAAAAAAAAAGCTTTCCTTCAGAAAGGAGGTCTGAGGGTCTGCTCTTACGTATAACCAAGGGAAAACAGACTAGCTCGGATAAACAGAGGCGACCTCATCTCACATGCCTACTTCTTAAGTAGAACGTTTGTGTGCACAAGGTTCAGTCTTCAAGAACATATTGTTGTGATGAAACTGTTGTATAGAATTAAAATGTACTGGAAAATAAGCAGATGTTACTTTTAATTTAAAACATTTTGATCATGTTTTTACCTTTCCTCAACTCTTCCAAGATTCTCTCCACCTCCCTACCCACCCAACTTCATAACTTCATGCAGGTTCTCTTTCTCCCCTTCCCCTTCTCTGCTATTTTGATCTCGAGGACATTTTAATGTCAGGAAACAACCTAAATTCTAAGTAAAGATTAACCTAAAATTATATTTTAAATCTGAGTCTTTGAGAGCAAAGAGAATGGGGTTCCAGTTTGTTTTGATTTTGTGTGTGTGCTTTCTTTGAAACACTGTAGGCCACAGCATTATTGAAAAAAGTCCTTACAGAAGAATGTGACCACAGGTCAGCTGTTCACAGCAATGAATCGTCTTGCAGCATGCCATCTATTCTGAATGACAATAATGGAATAAAGGAAGCAAAGCCCGCTCTGCGGCTCAACAGTGTTCTTACAAGGGAACAAGGTAACCATTGTTAAACAGTGTCCACAGCAAAAAGGCATTCCAAGTCAATGCAGCATCCTCCTTCTGGGGTGTTACTATAAAAGACGACTAACTAAAGCCTAGCTCAGGTTTTAAGTGTATGGTCTGTCTTTGTTCTATGGTACCTTCCAATTAATATACACGTTCTCAGTCAGGCAGGAGTGGGAACCCTAAGTGTTGTTCTGTTAAGCTTCTAGTGAAATAAAATGCTCACAAGTTAAAAAAAAAAACCTTAATCCCATCACTTATGTGTCCTTTAGACAAATAAATAGACAAGAATTGTAAATGAAGAGACAGTGAAAAAGAAACATACAGCGGGTTGGAGGAGGGGTTAAGAGCACTGGCTGCTCTTTGGGAGAACTCGGGTTTGGTTCCCAGCATCCATATGACAGTTCACAACTGTCTGTTAACTCCAGCCCTCTTCTGGCCTTCAGCAGGCACGAGACACAACATACATTTATACATGCAGGTGAAACATTCTTGTACATAAAATAAATCTTAAAACACCTAAAGGGCTGGGAGTGTAGCTCAGGGTACAGAGAGTTTGCCTATCATGTGTGAGGCCCTAGTTCCACCGCTAGCACTGAAGAACAAATCTGATCCATAAATTTGAAACACATTTTTATTATGTTTTTACTTTTAGAAGTTTCGAGTGTCTGTGGAGATGAGAGTAAGGAAGAAAGCATAGCTGCAACCCCAGCCACAGGTAAAGCTGTAGATGTTTCTGATTTTGTTTTTTCTTTCCTGTAGTAATCAGACTGAAAACTGCTTAAAACTAATGTTCTAAAAAAATGTGCTAGGTAGAAATTTGCTCATACCCCAGGTACAAAAGCCTGTCTGGCAATTCAAAAGTCTCAATAATCATGCTTTGTCTATCAAGACCTATTAAGACTTCTGCACATGTATTAGGTGTGTTTATAGGTGGAATCTGAATTGTATCATTTTTTAGGCTTAAAATATCAGCAAGCAGCAATTAGTATTCTGAACAGAACATTATTTGTTATACATCTAAATTCACTAGATCCTTATTTTGTAAAGTGCTGTGTTGCTTCATTATGAATTCAAAGGTCTGACTTTAAATATTTATACAAATAAACACACCATTGCTGAGGTACTGAGGCATGCATCTGTGCATGAGGTAGTTTTGTTTTCATTTACAAGCAAAAGTGAATGGCTTGCTCCTATGGTAATATAGTTCACGGCATGATGATTAATTTTTAAACTCAAGTTTCTGTTATAAACTCTTGTTTTGAAAATGGAGTTTATAGCAGAGCAATTATTATGTATGTGTAACATTTTACTCCCAAATACAAAGATTTTCCTTAGTTTAAATATTTTTTTCCCAATTGATGTTCATTGTGCTTTTATTTGTCATTTTGAGAAAATGCTAATAGGGTTCCCTCTGGGTTTTGTTTGTTTATTTTTGTTGGTGATGTTTCTAAAAGTATAGATGATTCATAAGCTGTAGATGTCCGTGAAGTCCTTTGGTTATATTTTTATTTGGTATATATTTATTGATACCTTTGAGTGCAGAAGTATTTAATGACCTCTGGATGTATTTCAGTTAGGACTATAAACCTGTGATCACAAAGGGCCATCTGTAAACTTATTTAAAATAAGTTGTAACTTTAACAGCCCACCCTCCATCTGTCAATAGTTGACAGAGAATACCATGCCCTAGTGTACTGAAGTCTTAACTGTATTATAGCACAGGAGAGCTGCATCTGTTGGAGGCAGAGGCAAGCAGATCTTCCAGTTCAAGGCCAGTCTGGTATAAAGAGCAAGTTTCAGGCTAGGTAGTGGTGCATGCCTTTAATCCCAGTACTCGGGAGTCAGAGGCAGGCAGCTCTGTATATTGAAGTCCAGCCTGGTCTATAGAGTGAGTTCTAGGACAGCCAGGGATACACAGAGAAGCCCTGTCCCAAAATAAATAAATAGATTAAATAATAGTGTTGAAGTCCTGGAAAACTTTGTAAAGTTATTTTTCCTAGAGCATTGCTGTTTTGTCCTCTCCACCCATGGGCTTGTCCTTCTAAGCGTCCCCCTGTAGCCTCTTAGGATGTTCGTGCTTGAGACAGGGCTTCTCTGTATAACAATACTAGATATTAGACACTCGAGACCTGCTGCCTGTGGTCCACAGTAATAGTACAAATGTTGGTAACAATGGGGTCTTTTGTGCAGGATATCACACCCCCCAACACTTACAAATCAGTTTCTAGCCCTCAGTTAAAAGGATTCTTACAAAACAAGCTCAAAGAGTAAAACAAACAAACAAAATAATCATAGGGGTGAGAATGCAATGCCTCAGAAAAAGAAGTCCCTAGGTGGGCCTGCATGGTGGCTGGCTGGCTCCAGTGTGTCAGGCTGTCACTGCTCAACCTCCCTGAGTTATGACATGACTGAGGCCCAAGACCAGCCTGAACATGGTGTAGCTGTGGCTCATCGGGGATAGTACTTCCCAGCAGTACTGCTGAGTTAGCTCTTTCAGGACAACTCCACTTGAGAACACAGCCAATGATTTGACTCCAGAAAAATATTTTTAACTCATCAGGAAAAGAATCCTGAAGAATTTCTGGATACTTTTGGAAATTCCAGTGAGTTCCACAAGTGAAACCCTTACAGGTGAATTGCAAACTGGCTTCTGGGATCTTACTGATCAGGCTGGGGGTGTCTGGTTCTGTGTGCCTAGAAGCCCTTAGTGACTCGATGCTCACAGATGAATGGACTGCAAGGTATTTGATGGCCATGCAGAAGGCCTTCCCTAATGTACTGTCTCATAAGTATTGATGAACAATGCAACATTACCCAAAATGCACTCTATGCAGAAATTATTTCAATGAATAACATAGTTTGAGGCCAACTGTACAATATCTTTAACTTTCTGTAGCATACATAATGTGCATACCATGATAAAGACTCAGAAGGAAACTGAAAGTGTGAGCTGCCATTTCACAACTGTGTTGTGTAGTTGAAAATGAAGTCCTGGTTTTTGTTGCTGTTTTTTGTTTTGTTTTGTTTTGTTGTTTGTTTTGTTTTTTGAAGCAGGGTTTTTCTGTGTAGCCCTGGATATCCTAGAATTTGCTATGTAGACCAGGCTGGATGAAGTCCTTAATGGCCAAGAAAATTAACTTTTTTTTTTTTTTTGTGAAACAACCGTGGAACACATACATGGGACCATTCCTTTTTCTTTTTTAATTTTATTTAACTTTACATATGAGTGCTCTGTGTGTACACCTGCAGGCCAGAAAATGGCATCAGATCCCATTGTAGATGGTCATGAGCCACCATGTGGGTGCAGGGAATTGAACTCAGGACCTCCGGAAGAGCAGCCAATGCTCTTAACTGCTGAGCCATCTCTCCTGCCCCTGGGACCTTTTCTTAAAATAGAGATCCAGTTGGGTATCAGCTTTCTCAGTAGAGTAAAATTATCCTCAATTGTTTTTCTGTGCACCATTTTGTGGGACCTTCCTAGTGGATGAAATTGCTTTCTAATGAGACTTGGGGCTACTCAAACAAAATTATATTGGGGTGTTAGAATTGAAAACTACTTATAAAACTGCCCCTCAGGCTAACCAGAAGGTAATAGTAGTAACTTTGGTGTCTGGAAAAGCTCTCCTGTTTGCTTTGCATCCTTTTTAGAAGGAAATAGGAAAGCAAGAAGGCAAGGTGACGTCTAGGGCAGGTTCCAGGCTGGGTGGAGAACTCTGAGATTACACTGTTCTCAGGATAAGAGTCCTGAGACATTAACATAAGAAGGGCACACCTGCTCCCTCTCTTTTTCTGTATATTTGAGGAGCTACTCTGTGCAAAGTCCATCATTTACTGAACATAGCTAAAGTACAGATCAGTAACAGAGGCTTTCTAGCTTTCATATCATAAATGGGCTGAGAACCTGAACCACAGCCGGCCCTGTAGTAGGAATTCTTGTTATAGATCCTGTCATGCCTTCATACAAGACTGTGATTCTCCCTGTACACTAAGGGAATGAATGTATTGTTGTGGGATAGTTGTCCACTGTGTGACGGTGGATTGCTATGACTGGTGTAATGAGAAGCTGAACAGCCAAAGCTAGGCAGAGGTCCAGATAGGACTTCCAGGCAGGGAGAGGAAGTAGGAGGAAGAATCTAGGCACTCAGGGGAGTTGCCAGCTGGCGATGCAAGGAGACACAGAGGAAGCAGGATGGGCAGTACATAAATTAATAGAAATGGGTTAATTTAAGTTATAAGAGATAGTTAAAAACAAGCCTAAGGTAAGGCCAAGCTTTTATAATTAATAAGTCTCTGTGTTGTTATTTGTGAATTGGTGGCCCAAATAAAGTCGACTATAATATGCCAACATTCTAATGTCTTTATTTTCCCTTCTTACTTATGCCATCCCAAATGTTAAGTCTTCTTAGCAGAGAAGTTCATTCTTAATTTATTATTCCTCTAAAGACATCTGCTCTGTTAGTCATCATAGAAAAAGTAAGTTTTCTTCACCAAGATTTAAATAGAATGCCCCTCATAATAGCACTCATTCCCCAGTCAACAAGACCAAGTATTTCTACAGACTAGTCTGTTGTTAACACACTCTACCCCTTTTGATTTGTCTAGTATCCTTAATAAAGAATCCAGATAAAACATATGAATGTCACATCTATGAACATATCTTTTTCTTTATATGATAAGTAATATACCATTTACATGTTTAATGTATTAGCCTGTTACTTAGACTGAATCTCGGGATATTAAGGTCAGAAAAGAATGCCTCTGCCCTCAGTAAGCCTCAGGCATTTTGTTGTTGTTGTTTTATTTTGGTTTTTTGTTTGTTTGTTTGTTTGTTTTTTCTAGACAGGGTTTTTCTGTAGCTTTGGAGCCTGTCCTGGAACTAGCTCTTGTAGACCCGGCTGGCCTCGAAGCCTCAGTCATTTCTAATATTCACAATAGTCCTGCAGGACTCAATTTGAGTAGCTCATCCTGACGTCAAACAGAAGCATAAGGGCTAGCTCAGTGGATGTGGAATCCAAGTCAAACTTGAGGGTTCGATGTTTTCATTCCTCCATCTTGTCTCTTTTGTTATAACAGCAGAAAGGCGGCTGCATTCAGGCATCTGGGTCAGTTAGAACTCAGTGTACATCATAGCAAAAGATGGGTTTACCAAAGAAGTTCTGGGGAACAGTGTTGAGCAGTCATACCTTTCCTTTCTCTTTGACTACACCTAGAGAAGTGAGCAACTTGCAAAAATTTTCCAAGGCCAGACTTTCCTTTTCTAAAGTGTGATAGGCCTGACCACAGCTCGACCATCTTCATCCAGATGAAGGATGCAGGATATTCTGGTCAGTTTCCCTGGAAGCACTCAAGCCAGAAGGAAAGTGATGCTTAGTAAGATTATGAGAGAACATGTCCCTCTGAAGTACTCACATCCTCAGTGATGACATTTTAATTTGTATACTAATGTCCCTTTCAGTATCAAGCTTTAGTTTAAGCAAATGATACAACTTACATTAAATCATGAAAACCAGCTCCTTACATAGTATGTACCACACAGTGGGCCCTTAATTTGTCACACAAATGAATAAAAATGGGGAATTAAGGAGTTTCTTTAAATGCTTGTTGATTCAGGCCAGAACACTATCTCTTCAATCACTCACTCCACTGCCACTTTTTCCACCCCACGTGCCCATCCTGGCAAAACTCATCACCTTAAGCTGCATGTGAAAAGGGCTGTCAGCTTTCATCTCAAGAGGATTAAGCCTCTAAGAATGTCCATTCAGCCCCTCATTCTTTTAACACCAATTCTGTTGGTCAAGCTGTGTTAAAAGTGTCGCTTCCCTGTGCCATTCCTCCTCAATATTCTCTGGCCAGCTGAAATACTCCCAGCGTCACACGGAAGCATCCGCTGAGAAGCTTTACAGGTCAGATCAACTTGCAGGGTGCTGCTTGGAGTTCTGGACACTGCCCTCCAAACATTACAGCTTCTGTTTTATACCAGGCTGAAAGGGAGCTGGACACATACAATGGCCAGGTTGTCACTGGTGACTGGATTTACCCCAGGAGAAAAGAATGCAGTGACAAGTTTGGGCCACCCAAGTGTAATGGCATATAACCTCCAGGACTGCAAGTTCACCAAGAATGCTTTTTTTCTTCCCTTGTCTCAGAAGTGCTTTACTCGGAAGAATTAGTAGAGACAAGTTATCTGCTGTGCCTGGGTCACGGAACTTCAATGAATGTGAAAGCAGGACGTGGTTTACTGCAGTGTTGCCCATGGTCGTTAGCACCTCTGTCTCTAGGCAGAAGGCAGCCTGACAGCGTCTCTGCCATTGAGCCTATTACCTGCTGCTTGCAGCTGGGGGACAGACGTGTTCAACATCGATGTGAAAGAGAAAAAAAAAAGACCTTTCTGAGAAGTGCTGTTGATTAGTGTGTCAGCGCTTAAAGACATGAAGTCGTAATTGAGAAGAGAGGCCCCCAGTGAATATGCAGTAAAATTCCATGTGGGCTTCCTGCGCTGTGCTACAGCAGAGCTCAATGTAGATCCCAGGTGTAAGCATTTTATGACACAACCAAGTCAGTCTCCAGGTTGAGAATTAAGCAGTGGGAGTCTCAAAGCTGGGAGAGCCTCTACAGTAGATTGTCAAAAGACCTGTATTTTACATAGGCAATTGAGATCAAGAGAAGAGGTTAGAATTTAGACATTTTCATGAAATCAGGACTCAGATACAGCCTCATTTTCCTCGAGCTGCTGTGACAGGTGCCATAACCTTACCAGGCGCAGTGACCTTCACCTGTAGTCCCAGGTCCTCAGTAGGCTGCAGCAGGGGAGCATTGGTGCTAACGAAAGCTTCCCTCAGCAACAAAACAATGCCACAAACCTGAGAATAGAACAGTTCAAGATGCAAAAAACCAAGGTACCACCAGGGTGGGGCACCAGGGAAGAATTCTTCCCAGCCCTGTGGTTCTGGTTTGTGGTGTTTCCCTTCAGTGTTTGCCTCTGCTTTATTTCCTTTTCTGTGTTTGTGTGTCTACTCCTTTTAGCAAGTAGATGCCAGCCATTGGCTTAGGGCCCAGGGAAAAGGCAGGGAGATATCATCTTGCTCTCCTTAGCTAACGTGTCTGCAATAATCTGTTACCAGAAAGATCACATTCTGAGGTTTGAGTGGATTTGAATTTGGGCTGGGGAAGTCAGTGAGATATTCAATCCACTGTAGGGTTTAAGAAGGCTATTCTTGATATTTTACATTTCTAGCATTTGAGTCACCTCATACCCATTATTCCTGGCCATTCTGTAAGTAGCAAAGATAATGCCAATATTTCTGATCCCTTCCAATGTATAAATTATTTAGTATCAATTGCTAAAAGTGATTTTTCCAGAACTGTTTAGGGCCTGGAGTGCAGCTTAGTGATAGCGCACCTGCTTAACTTGCATGAGCCGGTGAGTTCACTCACCGGCACTAGGGAAAACGAAAAGCACTGGAATATACTGTTAAAACCCAGCTTTTCACAGAAATCCCTCAATCTTTTAAAAGTTAAAGGTTCCCTGAGTTTGAGAGCTGAAAATTTGCTTCCTGTTACTATACAGTGATAAGCAGCAAGCAGTGTGGTGGTGAAGTTTGTAGGAAGTACAGTTGTCGTTCAGTGTACAAGGGGAATGGGCACACATGCTCAGCTTCCGTACATAAAACTGTTTTGTGTCTTCATATGGTCTACATACATCCTTCCATGTACTTTAAATTATCTCTAGATACTTTTAGCACTTAATATGATGTAAATGCTACATAATAGTAAGTCATTCAGGAAGTGAAATCAAGAAAAAAGTCTGTACATACCCAATACTAATATATTTTTTTCCAAAATCTTTTTAATCCATGTTTGGCTTTTGGACCTGTGGATGTGGAACTGAAGGACACAGAGAAGCAGATATAGTACCCTCAGAGCTATTTCAGTTCAGCTTGGGAGCAGCCATGAAAGGTCAGTGACAAACCTGGCATTTGTTTTCAGGTTTAACTGTTGAGTTGTTCACAGACATTAAAACTAGAATGTAAATCTATTTTCTGACACTGCCCCAGGCCCACTGTGAATTAGGAGTGTTCCTTGTGTATCAGCAGCACTCGTGGAGAAAGCAGATAGAGAGACCTCACAGTGGATTTGCTGATCTAGGTCTCCAGGGGGACGAGTTTAGCACCAGAAGTCGAGATGTGAGGATTCCTCTGGGCCAGTGCTGCCCACATTCATAGACTTTTGGCCTCTTTCTCTGAAGTCTTAAATATACAAGAATTTTTTATATTTTCATAATTGTAAAAGCACTCATATTTAAATATTTTTTTATTTGAGCAGATTACTAGATAGCTGATTTATGGACTTAAATGATAATATATGTCTTTTGAATTAATTTTAGAAATATATTTTTTGCTTTTAATTTTATTTTGCAAAAGCAACTGAGTTCGATTTCATCGGCAATGCATCTAATATAAATGGAAAAAACATTTTTAATGTCTAGAAATCCATGAAAAGTAATAAATAGAACCTTAGCATTCTTTATACAGAAAGCGTTTTTCAATTTTAATTTTAGAATTTCTACCCACTTCATATAGGAACAGTACTTATATGCCCTGAGTTAAATGCCCCAGTTCTTTGTGAGTTCAAGGTCTGGTTCCCTTGCAGCGGTGATAGTATTGTTTGTATTTCCCTTTGTTATTCCTTTCCAGGCCAGCTCTTTTTTTTTTTTTTTTTCATTAAGGATTTCTGCACAAGCACTGGGCAGATCCTTGCCTCCAAACACCCCTTAGAGACTGGTGAGACACATGGTATCTTGTAATGGGCTGTTAAAAGCACTTGTTCATCAGATATTTTCTTTTTATTTGTAGATTTAGGAGTATTTTAGCAGGTGTACATTTGCATATAAAAGAGAATAAAAGATAAGAAGTTGGGGCTTTTTCTTTCACCTCTCCTCAGCATCATCTCTCTCCTAGCCCCTTTATTCAGCATGTTTTCACCTTTTTTTCTCTATAGCTGCTTCTATTTTCTAGACCAAAAATGTATACCAAAAAGAAAAAAATCGCCTCAGCACTTTGCAGGGAGATGAATGATTGGGTTCCAGCTGATGCAACAAAGTAGAGGAAAAATATATTTATCTTGTTGCATCATCAGACTGGAATTAAAAAACAGGATGGATTTTCATATCTTGGGGACTGGATACTACATGGGATGTAGACCTCTTGCCTTGTTGTATGTTTTAAACTGCAACATTTTCTACTTTTAAGCTTAAGTTTGACATAGAATTGAATATATAATGGTGCTTGACTGCAGGATTCAGAACCAAAAACTTGACAATGTATATACATTTGTTTCTATGTATGAAAAGAATTGACTTCTTTTAAAAGGTTGGTTTCATCTAATAATTTTTATTACTCCATATTTTCCGAGTGGCTAATGTTACAAATGAAAGCAGTGTTTCCCTGGCGTTCCCAGGCACAAGCTACAGTGTGCATCAAGCCCTCAGCAGCCACCTAGTCCTCAGATTTTCGGATTTATGCCATACTTACAGCCGATTCTTTATCCCTTAGTCCTTTGTTTATAGTGGGCCAGCTTTTATTTCTGCATTGTTACTTTGTCTCCTTTATTCACTTCTTCTTGGCTTTGTAACTGCATTGCAAGGCAGCAGCCCACTGCAACTTCAACTGCAGGATATTCCTTGCTCTCTTTTTTCCTTACAGAGGAGCCTGGGCCCATGTTGCCAAAAACTCAAATGCATTATTTGGCCTTTTTGCACTGTGAGTTGGCTTCGGGGATCTGCATTCTTTGAGAACCTCTTGCAAAAAGTATACTTGCCTGCAAAGACGAAGCTGATCCACAACCACTGAACATATCACAGCTGACACAACCCCTCCGGATCATGTTGAGGTCCGTGCCTTTTCAGGAGGGCTTTCCCTAGCATCTCACTTGTACCTTTGGCTGCAGCTTTGATGATCCCTCTGTGCACCTGGCCTTGCTTTCTGCAGGCAGGCTCCCTCTCCTTAGCCCTTGCTGTCAGATTTTTACTGAACCCATCCTATTGCCTCTGCCCCTCCTGAGATCTTTGCATTCTCCCTCCTCTCTCTCAGAGCCCCACTCTCTAGCATATGAGCCTGAAAACCAGGGCCTGGAGTGCTCTGGAGTTACCTGCCTACCCAGGATACATCTGCAGGGCTTGGGAAGGAGAGAAGGTATTCATGTGCTAGTGAATCTATCCACAGTCCACCAAAAAAGCTGAGTGCAATTCGCGGCCTCAAATACTCTTAAAATTCAACCCGAATCTTAAAATTTAGGTCCAACACAATTTTTATTTGTGACACACACCTTTTATGCCATCACTTGGGCTCCATAGGGAGACCGTGCATCAGTGTTAGCCACATAAAAGGAATGTAAGTAACAGTTATGAACAGTGGAAATATTTCTGTGCTTTTCTTCATTTTCTTCATCTATAGAGACAAAAGCCTACCAGTTACTGAAGAAGTCTACCCTTCAGGATAATTCGAATCAAACTGAAGAGAGATTTGAAAGTCAATTTTCAAGTAAGGACAAATTCAACACTTGAATCCTGTTTTGGGCTCAGGACAACAACTATCCTATGTTGAGAGAAGTGTGGTTTTAGAGTTTGCTTTGTGAGGAGTGTTACTGAGTCTGAGTGAGCAAGAACTTCGTCATCCCTAGCAAACAAACATTTGGAAAGTCCCCGCCTTCTGGGAACATGGGGCTGGCCCAGCATGGTAACGGCTCTCACAGACTCTGCGGTTCCACCTGGTGTTCCACAGTGGTGTCTTTTCACCAGCTGTCACAGAAGATGCCCCTGTCTTCTCTTCCCCACATCATCAGATGAGCAGCTTTGTGATGCGTGTTCACTCTGTGGGAAGGGAACTTCTCCTAAGGAAAGGTCTGTAAACCCCAGTAAGGTAAAATGTAGGCTTAAATATAGTTCCTTTAGCATAGGATTTCGTTTCTACTTTAATTTTCTTATATTTTCTCATTTTACATATATTATTTTAGTGATTTTCATCTTATATCTTATTTTTAGGTATTACTCAATTTAGCATCCTTTATAAAAGATACATAATACAGGAGAAAGTGTATGAGTAGCTTTATTTTATTTTATATATATTTTATTTTATGTACATGAGTGTTTTGCCTGCATGTATGAATGTGTATCATATACATCCCTGATGCCCATGCATATCAGAAGAGTGTGTTGGATTCTTTAGGACCATGGTTAACAGTTGACTGTGGGCCACCATGAGAGTTCTGGGAATTAAACCCCAGGTCAACCAGTGCTCATAACCACTGAGCCATCTTCCCAGCTCAGAGTGGCTTTAGGTTTCTGTGATCAGAGTTGTACAGAGATTTATTAATGTCATACAATTCTTGGACTATATTCAGATTTCAGGTTGTATTGATCATTTCTTCCTCAGACAGACACCTTTTCAAGACACTTGCTTTTGATGCATCAGAACTGTATATGTTTGGAGAATACATGGCTAGGTAATATTAGTGGTTGTATATTTATTTTTGGTTGCTTTAAGGATTCATTGAACCACTTTAGGTTAAAGACCCCTCCTGGGCAAAACTTTTGGTGGCTATGATTTAACTCTGAAAATACAAAAATCAAAGTCTCTTGGAGTATAAAGCAGGACCTCTTTCCTAAATGAGATCCTTACTGCGTTGGAAAGATTTTAATGCCTCTCATCTTTCTGTTCACATTTGAGTCATACAATCTGAATCAAGACTGGTCTTAAAGGTGTTTGTCCAGCCCCCTCATTTTATAAATAAGGTCCCAAGAGAGCCATGCCTTGCGCCAAGCATAACTGCTTAGCAATCCACATGACTGGGAATGGGGTGCTGCAATGATTTGGCAAATGTATTTTGATACCTAATTGGGAGGTGCAAAAGATGGCTGGCTATTTGGCATAAATTGTCATCTTTTGGCTGTCTATAAAATTATACTACTATTAAATATATTAATAACTTATTTCAAATAGTACTATTTGAACAGTTCATAGACAGTGTATTTTGATCATAGCCTGTTAAACTTTTCACGCATGAAAAGAAACATCACAGGTTGTACAGCTAAGTACAGGCAGGTCAGTTTCCTAGGGCCATCTCACAGTGACACTGTATTCCTTGAAAGACTCCGTGGTCTGATGGTAGTAGTATTGGGCACGAGCCCTCGGAATGATGGAGCTTTGCATGCACTCTCCACTGGCTGTGCACTGTCTTCTCGCTTCTGCTGTCCGCAGGTCCTATGGGCTGCAGAGAAGCAATCGACCACCTGTGAGGCAAAGGGAACCTTCCCAGCACTTAAAGGTGGTGTGGATAGGACCCTCATCCTCACCCCTCATTCCTGAAGGAGCAGTGGTCTTCAGTTACTTTCCGAATTAGATGGTTTAGGTCTCTGTCTCCAGATCTGTTACAGAGGAAAACCACTTAAGTTTTGGACTTAAGAGTGGCCTTGGTGGCCTTTAGCAGAAATTTATTCTTTGTGGGGTGGAAAACAGGTTTTAGCAAAGGGGCTTTGGAGTAGGCAGTGTGGATGCTTGTCATCCAGGAGTTTCACTTGTGTCTGAGACCTGGTTCCCAGTACTTGTCTTGGTGAGCCGTCCCTGCCTAAGTCCTAACCAAGGGAGTTATTCAACCCATGTTCCTATGTGTACATCTTGGCCATTTCAAGCAGAGGACTTAGCTCTAGGTCACATGGTTGCCAAGCACATTTGAGGAGGCCCAGGGTTCAGCCCCCATACCACAAAATAGAATGAAAAATTGACGTAAAAGCAAAACTCTTTGGGTAGTTTTGGGTTTTGTTTTGTTTTTTATTTTACCTTTTTTTTCTATTACAAAGAAAATTCTCATTTTTTTTGCAGTGATCTGTGAGTATTTTTCCTGCATAAAACCTTCTGTAATTTAAACAGAATTTTCCTCTTGATTTTCCAAAATTATCATGTGGCTGTATCTGCGCTTGTTTTGTGGCTGTTTGGTGGCTAGCTCTCACTCTCCTTGTTTGTGCTTGTCACAGGTTTGGATATTGGCAGCAGCACATTCAAGACAAAGACAGCCCACAAAATCGCTTTGGAAGCTAGTTTTTCATCTAGTGAAGGAAGTCCTTTGTCAAGGTAAAGTCGTGAAAGCCTTTCTGAATAGCAGTAACAAGATGAGAAATGTCACTAAGCAGTGAATTCAGCCCTGGCTGCTTGTTATTTTGTTGTATGACTTGATGGAGGGTTATGGTTTGGGTTTTTTGTTTATCTAAAATAACAGTTGAAACTTTAGTCTACCTCTGAAAATATTTGCACCAGAGCCAAGTATTGTTTTGCAGCTGTTGTTTCCTTGGTTTAAGACTCAATTGACACCTCAGTGAACCACAAATTAGCGTCTACAGCTGCTCGCAGTAGGACTGCTTAGAGACCACACAAAAGAGGTTGTCAGGAAAAGGGCAGGGAGAAAACATCAGGCCTTAAAAGAAATAAAGTGGCATGTTCTTCTTTCTGGGGAACTGATAGACGAACAGGCAATTGCTGTATGTTAGTTTTTGTGTGTGCTTTCTTTTTCTCTTAACAAGTCTTTGGGCCACATTACTCATTCCTTTTCTAATGCGTTCCGGCCTGTTCCCTTTAAAGAGCAGAATTGATGTTTTTACATTCGCTAGAATGTAACACTCCTTATAAGTTCTGATAAGTGAGTTGTGTGCTGAATTTGCCATCCACCTCCAATATGAATTGTGCAGTGACTTCCAGTCTCTTAGGAAGCCTTTCTAATGTGAATCTGAGCACCTGCCTAATGCAGTGCCTACTCTTTTACCTTTGGCTAAATACTATTTCAAGCAGCCTAGCAAGTTTCCTTTGCAATAGCATGCTCATTAAAAAAGTGTCCTTTAGATGATTGCGTTACCTTTGAATTTACTACTTGACCCTGCTAAAATGTTAAAACGTGACCTTTACATTTCTACTGCTGTGTGTAATGTCCACATAACAAAATGATTTGATCCAGAAATGTCATATTAAAGGGAAATGAAAATGGAAAAAATCTGTTCATTTGTGTTTTACAAAAACATTTCAGTATTTTAGGGCCTGGACTCTTTGGATGGGTTAACTTTCTAAAATTCTTGCTTTTAGAAACTTGATTAGTATCCAAGATGCTTCCTCATTTATCAGAACTTACCTTTAATCTTGGTTTTTGTTCACATTGTTGGGGAAAACAGGAGTTAACTGGGTTTGGCAGAGTGTTGAATACGATACTGTTAGGGTTACACTGTAAATTTAAGTTCTCAGTCTTTTAAGAGAATTTTAAAAGGTCAATAAATTCTATAGGTAGTTCCCAGGCTTAATGTTACTATTTGGCTTAAAAATTTATCCTTTCAGTTTTTAAGAGTGTTAGGAATATTTGTTTCCATTATATTTTAAAGACATAAAACAAGTTCTGTGGGAAGTCCTTAATCACACTTAGAAAGCAATAGGATTATGTAGGACATTTCCTCAACCTGGTCCTTCACACTTGGGCACATTTCAAAGATTAAAATTAAACTTTGTTTCCCTACAAATTAAAGCAAGAAGCCTCTTGTTATGATATGAAGCTAATTTCCTAATAAGTTATAGGTAATCTCATCACCCCCTCCCCCTTTAAGAAAAATAAACCCACTAAAAGGTCTTCCAGGAACCCTTGGTTCTAGACACTTGATAGTAATCGAGCATGAAAGGCTTAGACGGTGAGTGTGTACAGCTTGGTGTGCCGTTGGGCACAGTTTGGTTCTTGTGCTGGGGCTGTTATTGTTAATACCCCACCCTGGGCTTTGAAGAGCTCAGGTTCTGCTGTTTGTGCCTGGCTTCGCTGAAATTTCTTAGAGGCTTTACATTTAAGGATCCCACTTACTGCAGTCACTCCTTGTGCTTTATTGCTTTTACAAGTGGTCTCGAAACCCAGTACTTGAGAATAAACATAACAGTGCTGCGCGCTGTAGCACTTTTAAAAATTCTTCTTTGCTCTGTTTTGTCAGTGAGCTGATGAGCAACCTCAAAAAAAAAAAAAAAAAAAAAAAAAAAAAAAAAAGACCCTGTTGGACCTTAAAAAAAAATGGCTTCCTCTGATGTCCTAGAGACAATAATTATGATGTGCTAGTTAAGCCCAAACTACAGCTGAGGGATTTTACTTTAAAGCAGGGGCTTGGGCGCAAAAATGCATTTATAGCTCTTTGTCTGCACCTCATTATGTGTGGGCCTGATTCATTAAGTAATTGGTTTGCAGTTGTTTACATGAGTATTAAGGCCTTCTTTTCAGCCGCCTTTGAGAGATACATTGTGCAAATGTTGCCTGTGATGAATGCAGAATGAGGGCCAGAGGGTCCCTCCTATTGGCTAAACAGTGCACTCTGTTGAAAAGCCAGAGAAAGGGATTGGGTGCTGCTTTGCATAGCAATGACTTTCTTAATAAGCGTTACAGATTAATACACACAAGCTATAAAAGATGCAAAGAGATACTCTTAGCACATTTATACATGCTCATTTCATTGTGATGATGGCGGGGTCCCCGTGCTTTCATATTCTGTTCTTCAGAGCAGAGGCTTCAGTGCATGAGCCGTAATAGAATCCGATGTTTATTGTATTATAAATCACGGGCAAGTAGGCCGATCGGCAACAGTTTATTATTAAAGATTCTTTCAGTGTAAATCTTTTTCTACCATTGTATTTGCTTCAGTAAAATCATTTTGTGGTTGAGTGGGGATGAAAGGCATGATGTCCGAAGGAGTGAGTCCTAATAGGAAGCTGTTCTCCGAGTAAAGACCACTTGTTCCCTTTTGTTCCGGGGTGCATGCCGGAGCTTCCTCTCCTCTGCAAACATTGTCTCTCTTTACCTTCCCCAGGAGGCGGCTTCACTCTCCAGGATCCATTATTCAATGGAGACTGTATCAGCACAGCTCCCTTGTAACTTGGGCTTACCGGTTCCCTTGTAACTCCAGCCTTCGGGTTGAATCAAGATAAGATTTTTGCCAAAAGAAAAAGAGTGTGTACTTGCAACACAATTGCCTGGGGGAAAGGTACAAAAAGTCACCCGGCCACCCACACCCCTTAGCTGGGCCACCGTGGGTGGCATTCCTTGCCAGCCCTGCAGCGATGGGAGCGGCCAGCGGAGGGCGCCAGCCTGCAGCTGACGCTCAGATGGTGGCCGCAGCTTTCCTTTCTCATCTGATCATTTGTATTATTTTCCCTGGAATGGTTTAAAAATTCTTAGACACTAGTTATCCACGGAATTAGAAGCAAAAATTCCCTGGCAGGTCCTTATGTACCCTTATAAAAGTGCGCACCTCAGCCCGAGCTTAGGAAATCTGCTTTGACCTTCAATTTTACTTAATTAGAAGCTTCTTAAACAGTCCACATTTGCTGTCGTAAACCCATACGCTTTGTTTTTCGTGCACACAGCACTTTTGCTTAAGAATAATCACTTTGATTATTTGAAGGAAAAAAGTAAACAAGTTGACCCCAGGGCTGCTAAAATTACAGCATATGCTGTAGGAGCTCCAACTAGCCATCAGGGGGCGCTCAGGCTTTGTCAAATTTAAGCAGCCTCAGACGGTGGCCTTTTAAAACTTAAAATTGGTGTTCACGGAGATTTGTTGATCTAGCCATTTGTACTTATTTTCCTTTCTTTCTGGATTTCTTTTTGCCCTACATTTTTCCAGAAGTATGTTTATTTTGAAGAAAAATCCAATTAAACATGCTATTTGAAAAATTTTAATACTGATTTAAAGCCCACAGAAATTTTTGTGGTTCACAGACAGATACTACAGCTTACATCTTCTCATAGGTTAGTTTTTTAATGTCTTCTTATCCTCTGTGTGGGGGGCATACTGTGGGGGGACAGAGGTTAATGTTGGATGTTTTTGTTGATTGCTCTCTACACCTTATTTTTCAAGATAAGTTCTCTCATGAACCTGAAACTCATCCATTTGTCTAGATTCAGCCACTGAGTTCCAAAGATGTGCCTACTTCCGCCCCACCCCCAGCACATGGAGTTAGACACTGGGGATCCAAAGGCAGGTCTTCAAGCTTTCACAGCAGGCTCTCTCCTAGAACAGGGAGGGTGCAGCCCACCGAGAGCCAGCCTTAATTGTCCTTGCTGTCACAAGTTGTGTTCTTAGCAGGATCCTCAAAGTTAATTGCCAAATTTAAGTGGACCCCAAATCCAGTAACTTGGGTGTGTTTGTTAATGTGGAATTTTTCCCTTGTGGAAGAGAGGTGGGAGGGGCGGGGAGAGGAAGAGATAGAGCGAGAGAGGATTGGCCATCAGTATGTTGCTAACATTACCATATCCCCCAGTCTTCTAGTCTCTGCTTGTCCTCCTTTCAGGATCAGAAGTGAGTATCAAGCAGGCCCCATCCCAGTGTGCTTCATGTACCCCTCCCACTGGAGTAGCCACGTTCTAGGTGCTCTTGCTGACCTACTGTGTAGACTTACGGGATGTCCAGCACGGTGTCAAGTCTGCTGTCATGCCCTGACACAGCATACTGTCCTTTGTCTTTGAGGGTTTCGTTGTTTGACTGGAATACACCTACCCTACCATTTACCTGGCTTCAGTTAACTTTTCCAGTGCTTCCTGAGGAGAGGGTGACTGTGCCAGATGCCCTTCTAGTGGCCCCATGGTGTTCCTATCACCACCTAGTGAGGTATAAAAGCTGTTAGGTACCTGTCTCCCCTCCCCATGTGAGCCTCTCACAGGCACCCCAGGTCACTGCTGCGCTTGCTTAGAGTGTGCTCTGCCATCCACTCAAGCCTTCTTCTTTAAGCAAAAGTGCCTCCCCTCAGTCTGGCATCGCATTCCTGGGCTGAAGGGCAGTATATATTCTATACAGTTATCTGCGAGTGGTATGTATAGGAGAGGTATACACATTTTCAAAGGGAAATCTTAGCTCACGTCGAGTGAGGTCCTCTTCCCAGACTGTCCCAGTGCCATCTGCATTCCGTCTCGAGAAACAGGAACTAGGTGGACATGCTCAAGAAAGTCTTCATGGGCTCCTTCCTGACTGCCTTTCAGTCTGCTGATAGAAGACTGGTCTTCATCTTGACCTAGATGGGAATGTCTAGACTCTTGGCGCATGTCAAGGCCCTGAAACAGCCTTTATTGTGTTGAGATGCATTCCTTCTGTTCCTGGGCTGCGGTACTTTTGTCATGAAAGGCCATTGGATTTTTGTCCAAAACCTTTTCTGTATCTACCAAGATGAACTTGTGATTTGTGTCTTTTGATTCTATTTATTGATATGTTAAATTTATTGTTTTATAAATAATATTTATTGAGCTTTATTAGGGCGAATGTTTGTTTTTGCATTTCTTTTTTATATTTATTTATTTATTATGTATATAATATTCTGTCTGTGTGTATGTCTGCAGGCCAGAAGAGGGCACCAGACCTTATTACAGATGGTTGTGAGCCACCATGTGGTTGCTGGGAATTGAACTCAGGACCTTTGGAAGAGCAAGCAATGCTCTTAACCACTGAGCCATCTCTCCAGCCCTGTTTTTGCATTTCTTTTGCTGTCTTATTGATTTTAGTTCACAAGAATTTTGTTGTAAATTTTTGTGCCTGCATTCAAGGAGACTGGCCTATCATTTCTTTTTGTTGTTAGAGCTTTATTGGTTTTGGTATCATCTTAGACAGAGTTTGGAAGTGCTTCCTCCTGTTTTATGGAATAGTTTAAGAAGCATTGGTATTAATTCTTCTTTGAAAGTATGTTAAAATTCACCAGTGACTTCATTTGGGCCTGGCCTTTGTTAAATCAGATTTTCTTTTTAGATGTGTTTATTGTGTTTTTTGTATGTTTGAGTGTTTGATTTCATATATGTATATGCTACCATATGTGTGCCTGGTGCCTTCAGAGGTTAGAAGAGGGTCCTCTGGAAGTGGAATTTACATGTATGTGAGTGCCATACAGGTGCCAAGAGCCTGCCCCTGTGCAAGAGCAAGTGCTCTTAACTGATGACTCTTCCAGCCCCTCAGTGATTTTGTTTGGTTTGGTTTGGTTTGGTTTTTTTCAATCAGTCTCACTGTTTGTAACAGAGCCACTGTCTTAGTTACTGTTCTGTTTCTGTGAAGAGGCCAGTGACCAAGGAAAATGTTATGAAAGAAAGCATTTAATTGAGGCCTTGCTTACAGTTTCAGAGGGTTAGTTCATTATGATCATGGCGGAGAGTATGTTGTCAAGCAGGCATGGTGCTGGAGAAGCAGCTGAGAGCTACCTCCTGATCTGAAAGCAGAGTACAAGAGAGGAGCCTGGGCCTGGCATGGGCTTTTGAAACCTCAAAGCCCACCCCCAGTGGCACACATTTTTTTCCAACAAGGCCACACCAACTCCAACAGGGCCACACTCCAATCCTTCTAATCCTTTCAAACAATTCCACTCCCTGGTGGGTGACTAAGCATTCAAATATATGAGCCTATGGAAGCCATTCTTATTCAAACCACCATCTTCTATTCTCTGGTGCCCTTAGGCTTTTAGCCATATAATGCAAAAAATTCATTCATTCCAAATACAGAATAGTGTATTACAGTCTCAGCACTGTTTAAAAGTCCAAAGTCTCTTCTGGGACTCATGGCAGTCTCTTTACTGTAACTCCTATAAATCAAAATCAAAAAGCAGATCACGTAGTCTAGCATACATTGGTACGGAATGTACATTACATTCCAAAAGGGAAGTCAAGGGAGCATAGTGAGGAAATGCTGGAGAATAAAAACCAGCAGGGCAAAGGCCAGATTCTGCATCTCTACGTGTGGTGTAAAAGCTGTCTTCAGATCTCCAACTCCTTTCAGCTTTGTTGACTGTGACATATTCCTCTCTCTTGGGCTGGTCCCACACCCAGTCTGTAGCTCTTGTTGGCAGGTATCCCACAAATCTGGCATCAACATCTTGGGAGTCTCTAACACAATCCAGGCTTCACCTTCACAGCTTCACACAGTGACCTTTCTTGGTCTCCACTCAAGGACACCCCTAATACACACCTGGCCTCAGTGGCTTTCCTTAACTGTGAAGGGAGATTCCACAACCCCTGTCTTGTGTCCTTGACTGTAAGTCAGAGGCACGTGGCCGAAACTACCAAGTCTGGCTTGCTGGGGCTGGAACTTGTCCCCTCTTTCAGTTACCTTTACCCCAGCTTTCTGTTGTTGGCGTTTCCCATTGCTGCCTTAGAGTTCCTTTCATTTCTTTTTACAAGTTGGAAGCTTAGCAAGATTGGGGTTTCCCTGGGGTTACCACTCTCTTTATTCCATTTAGCATAGGCTTTTCTTTAAATTTTTTATCTCCATGAGTACAGGACTTGACTCGGCATCACCTTTCCTTGTGTTCTTTTTCTCCTCACATTGTACATTTTACATTTCTCCTTGTTTCATGTGTTCCTTCTCATTGACGGTCTGCATGAAAGTGGCCACTGGTAACTACATAACCTAGTCATTAATTTTAGTAGGCCGGCTGTATCAAGAAACTCATCTGTTTCTATTAGATTTTCCAATTTAGTGAGTGTCCTAGTTTGCTTTGATAATTACCATGACCAAAAGCAACTTAGGGAAGAAAGGGATTATTTGGTTGCCGCAGTCTTGAGGAAATCAAGGCTGAGTCTCACAGCAGGAACAGGACTGAAGCAGAGACCATGGAGGAATGCAGCTTAGTGAGTGGCTTTCCATGGCTTGCCCTGCTTTCTTAAGCGACCATGAGCTTCTGTCCAGCGGTTAGTACTGCCCTCCCACGTCAGTCACTAATCGAGAAGAAACACCACAGACTTTCCTACAGGCTCTTGAACTCACCACCTTAAGCCCCTGGTGTTGGATTTCTGAAGCATCAGAAAGAGGCAGAAGGAAGAAAGAGACCAGAGTCTGACTTTCAACAGACTGTTTATTAGCACACACAGCAAGGGGAACTGAAGGGTCTGGGAGCGGGGAGGCTACAACCTTTATACAGGTTAGGGGCTTGGAAATGAGGAGAACATTGCAGCACTGGGGGCTATGTGTGTTCATAGTCTGTTTCCTGAAACACTCTGTTTCAAGCGGACAGACTATTTGGGGAAACAGGCTGTCTTTGCAAACATTTCTTTCTGGGCTGACCAATGATGTCTGATCCAGGTCATCTGCAATCTAGGAGGAATCCTGCAGGAATCCCATTTTCACAGGACGCACTCTCTGGCCTGGTCTTTGTGTTGCTGTGTCCTCTTAGGCTTTTATTGCTCTGGTTTCTCCCTGTCTTCTTTGGAGTGCATGCTTCTTAGCTTCAGAGTTTTCCAGCCTTCTATGTTTATAGCATCTTACAGTGCTGAGTGTTTATGAAATTCAGGAGCTAATATGAAGAGCTAGGTGAGGTCTTGCCCATGTGAATCCTTACAGTATGTTGCTTTCACCTCCTTTCCTGCTTTAGTGTTGCCAACTTACACCTTCCCTTAATGAGACAGTCTGTGTGCACATTGCAATAATGCTAGGACTGTCTCAGAATCCTCAGATTTGCAAGTTTAAATAGCAGCAAAACTGTGGTCTGCATTATTCCTTTTGGACTAGTTCCCAAGACCAGGCTGGTCTTGAACTCACAGAGATCTGCCTACGTCTGCCTCCCAAGTGTTGGGATTAACCACTGTGTCCAACAGTCTTTATACTTCTTTTTTGTTTGTTTTGCTTTATTTTGTTTTTTGAGACAGGGTTTCTCTGTAGCTTTGGAGCCTGTCCTGGAAGTAGCTTGTGTGCACCACCACCGCCCAGCTAGTTTTTATACTTCTAATTGGTTATTTAAAAGGGCCCAAAGTAAAGTTCTGTTTCATGACATGTGAAAGTACATGAGATTCAAGTGCCATTCTCTCTACATGAAGTTTCATTGAGGTACAACCATATTCATTTATAAACACTTTGATGGACGGATAGCCCAAGTGTGTGGCCTGGAAAGTAAAACCCAGTTTCTTACTCTGAAAGGGGGATTTCACATCTAATTTTTTCTCCATAACTAAACTATAGTTGACTCTGTTGAGGATTCCATAGACAGACATTCCCTGTGCCTTTCTTTACATGCTTGGTGAGACCCTTGAAAGAAATGTTGACCCTAGGAATTGTACATAATAAAAAGTATCACATTGATTTTTAGAGATGGGTTCCTACCGAGAGAAAAAAAAAATATTGTTCCTAAGATACCAGGGTGGAATGGAGAATACTGGAGAGCATCCTCTACCTTTCTCAGCGTTGAACTGTGGCATATGTAGTTCTTAAATAGGTTTCTTGTAAGAAATCTAATAATTAAAAGCCACTGTACAATTAATTCATATTTCACTGATATTGTTTCCTGCTCCCAATGGTTTAAATGATTCAAAACTACGCAGCTTAACCCAGAGCAAACAGAAAAGGGAAGTTCGAGTGGCCTCATGGATAGATGATATACCTAAACTACCTTGCACAAAGCAAGAGGGTCCCTGGTACCCTCAGTGAGTCACCTCCACGCAGTGGGACCTGACCTTGCTGCTGGCTCAGTTCACTTGCTTCTGATGAGTTGGGTGATTACAAACACTCACTTGCATGGAGGATAGTCACTCAGCCATGGCCACATTTGCAGCATTGTGTGAGTTTTTTTTTTTTTTCCTTTTCTTTCCTCTTTTTTCCCCCCCTGGATATTTTTCCCTTTGCTGAGAAGACAACAAACTCAACCTGATACTGGAGTCACATGTTAATTATAAAATGTAGATCACATTTTGTGTCATTGAACACTGATCATGAGCCTTTCAGTAGGACCCAGTGCTTAAAATAGGTCATTTATTCATTCCACCCTAAGCACCTGCTAATTGCTAAGCACAGGCTAATTCACGTGCAGCCTATGGGGTAAGGAGTAGCTATGGGTTAGCAGAGTGAATGGGTGGAAAACAGCAGTTTGATGAGGACTGCAGTGGAAAGGGAATGGGGATACAGTCAGGAAGCTCAGCATCATTTGGGAGCCACCCTGGGAAGTACCATTCAGCATTTAGGCTTTATGCCAAAAACAGTGGGGAAGACATTAAAGAGTTTTTCATCAGAAAATGTAAGATTTATGTGTCGAGCATCTCACTCGTGTTGCCCAGTAGAAGTTGGATAACAGGAGAAGAAATTAGGTGCGGTGTCATCAGTGAAGCCATTGCAAACATTCAAGCAGAAGTTTCTGGTTAGCTTGCCAGAGTGGTGAAAGTACAGAAGGAATTGGTAAGGGCCTTGGGAATTACCAGGAAGTCAAGTTGGCAGGGCATAGTTATTGACTATGTTTGGTAAGGGACATTGGGAGAATCAGAAAGTTGGGATTGCCACTTTCTGCAGTGGGAGAAAGGACTATCCTGTTGGAGTGGAGACCACACTTGAAGGTTGCTGAGCTTGACGACAAATTGTTTTGGAGGAGGACAAGTAGAGCTACCAGATGTATGCTGGACACGTTTCTGGAACCCATAGTAGTCACTGAAGCTGTAGCGACCTGGCCTGGTCGTGGCTGCCTCTGTGGTTTGATTCTTGCATCAAGATATTCATCTGCCACATCCAGTTCCTCAGTCCGGGCTGCAATGTCCTCTTTCTCAACTAGAAGCACCTTGCCATCTGGGGACCCTGCAGCTCTCAGCCCTCTCTGTCACCAAGCTCTTTGTCCTCTCAATTCCATCCAGCAATAGACTTGACCCTCTTCCTATGCCTCTTACTATCCAGACCACAGCTGTCTGAAGACTACCGGTTTCCCAGAGCTTTTATAATCTACCTCTGCCTCCCTGCACCTAACCCAGCTACCTAGCTCCTAGATAATGGAAGTAGGTAAATAATTTCACAATGCACATGGGGTTCATTGTGTGTGTACTTACTTACATAAAAGGATTTTTGAGGCTCACTTTGTTGATGCCCACCCCCATGGTAGCATTGGGTGCTACCATGACTATTGACTGTTGGTTCCTTTCTGATGTTTTCTTTATGAAGAATGACCATGGGCTCTACTGCTGGATCCTGGTCAGCAGTGGGTACCAAGTGCAAAGGAGTGCTGTAAGGTACTGTAGAGCATAGAGGATAGATCCTTAGTAGAGCCTGCTTTGCTGATGCATGTATTACAAGGCATATGTGTAAACTGCAGGTTGTCAAGACTTGTCCAAGTGGGGGATGAATATGAAAAGTTCTTCCATCAAGGTGAACAGGGTTCTGGCCATGAGAGGGAAATGTGATACCTTGTATAGAAAAAGTGTATTTCTTCCCTAATGTTCCTCAACATGACACTTGGAGAATTGAGGTACAATACAGAGTGTAAGTGATGCTCCCAGAAGGGCTCTTTAAGTTCATAAAATTGCATACAGCCCTGGAAAGGCACACTGAGAAATCCCACTCCAAAGAGCCGCTATCCTGCCCTCCTACATTCACCAGAGGAGGCCAGTAGGTACCAAAGGCCATAGCCGCAAGTATTTCTATCAGTGGATATCTAGAAAGCTAAAACAGCTGCTATTTCTCACAGTGTGTCTACTGTGACTGCCTTTGTTAAACTGCTAGCACTGTTGTTGCTGCTTTGACTGAAGTATCTCACCTTCCTCCCCAACATCTTGAACTCTCTTCAGGTATTCCCCTTCACGTTTTCTCCAGAGTGCTGACACTTTGTACACAGTGTTTCGCAGAGGACTATTGAGCGGAAATCATCCCCTGCCGACTACTGTTGTATCTCCCTTCAGCAGGAGGGCCCCCCACAAGTGCCTATGGCCACCCCGATCCTTGACACTTTTATGCTTTTAGAGCCTGGGAAGGAAATATAAAATTTCTCTCCTTACCATAAACACCACCGCTTCTTCCCGAGCAGCTCCCTGTGAAACTATTAGACCAGCTGTCAATTTTCACTTTCTTATTTTATAGGCATGAAAGCAAAAGGGACCCAGTGACCACTATAAAGTCAAATGGTAAGAAATAAACGGACGCCAATTGTCATTTCTCATCTTAACCAAAATAGTTATGTTATGTCTTTGTCTTCTGTGTCCTTGTGTGAGGACTGTGACATGTCCTGTGAGCCCAGGGACAGCGCACACAGGTGCCCATGAACAAGGCCTTCAGTGAAAGGACTGTGAAGGTGCCATGGGCCGCAGTGGTAGTACAGTTTATTTGGAATTGATTGTCAGAATTAGTGCCTTCTACCTACAGAGTGTTTTGCCTCTCTTTCCCTGCCCCCAAGGCAGGGCCTATGAATATGTATTGCCCATGCCTGGTAGGACTTTCGCAGTAGCCCTAACTGGCTTCTCCATACCCAGTTCCTCCTGTCCCTACCAGCTACTAGCATTTAACCCGAGTGTACTCTCTTCACCTGCTTTCCATTCCCACTATCTCTCACTAATTGTGGCACAGAAGATGTCTATCCTATAATAAAGCGTTGGACTTAATGAAAGATAAGAATCCTTGAAGGATTCTTCAAGGATTGCTCTGGAACAATGTGGAGAGCATAGCATGAAATATGTAAATTCGTACAGGTGACACAGTACTTTAGACCTTTAGCAGGCCAGTGCTTCAACTAGGCGGTTGCCTTGCTGTTTTGAAAACCCTCTATTAGAGTACAAATGCTAATGAGCCATGTCCTGCTCTCTTCCAGCCTTCTGGGGGGAGTCTGATGACAGCAACTCTGACATCGAAGCTGCTCTTCGTCCTAGAGACCATAACGTGTCTGATGACTTTGATGATTTTTATGACACGTAAGCTGTTACATGCCGGAAATAAAGTCTTTAAACAAACTGTAGCTGTGGGTTTATGTGCAATTCCCAACATAAAAATATCCTTCTAAGTTTGATAGTTGTTAAAGGGGAAAACTGAGACTATTCAAGTGAGGTTGCATGACAGAAATGTGAACAAGGGCTGGGAGTAGTCCTATCGTACAGCACTTGCCTAGCGAGAGAGGCTTGGGGCGTTCATCCCTGGCCCCAGGGAGTTCTGTGGGGAGCCAGTGTAATGGCACATCTCATGTTTCATGGTTGTTGTCTCAACATGTAAGCTTTCAGCTGCTGCTCCAGCACCCTGCCTGCCTGCCTGCTGGCGCCCATGCTTCCAGTCATGATGGTCATAGACTCCACTGCCCTCTGGAACCATGAGCCCGAAACTAAATGTTTTTTTTTATAAGTTGCTTTGATCATGATGTTTTGACATAGCAGTAAAGCCGGGCGGTGATGGCGCACGCCTTTAATCCCAGCACTCGGGGAGGCAGAGGCAGGCGGATCTCTGTGAGTTCGAGACCAACCTGGTCTACAAGAGCTAGTTCCAGGACAGGCTCCAAAGCCACAGAGAAACCCTGTCTCGAAAAAACAGGAAAAAAAAAAAAAACAGTAACTAAGACAGACCCTGTTTCAAATGGACATAGCATTTGACTAGACATCTCTCCAAAGATACAGGTGACCAGTAAGCACAATAAAAAGCTTTTAGTCTTTGAAAATGCAAGTCAAAACCGCAAAGAGATACCACTGGGCTCTAAAGAGACAATCCAAGTGTTGATACAGATGTGAAGAAATCACACAGGCTGCTGGAAGGGTTGGATAGGATACGGTACAGCAGTTTTGGAAAACAGCCCTCAAAGAGTTAACCACAGACTTGCCCTGCCGTTTGTCCATTCCACTCCAAGAGAAATTATATCTACTCCAAAGTGTGTTTTAAATGTCCATAGAAATGTTATTCATAGCAAGTATAATGTGGAAATAAATGCCCATCACCTGGTAAGTGATTAACAGTGAGATCTCTCCACATAGTGAAATAAAAAGGAGTGGAAACTGATGTGTGCTACATGGGTAAACCTTGAAAATACCACGCTAAATGAAAGGAAGCCACAGAAGACTGCATGATTTATAATTTGTTTATATGAAATGTGTTCAAGGCTGCTCTGGTCTACATAGGGAATTCCTGGCTCTGTGAACATATATACATATAAGTGTGCATATATAATAATTTTTAAAATTAAATTATCTGGTGGTGGTTCTTGGTTGCCCTTTTGATGACACCTAGAATTAAATAAAATTTCAAGCAGCTGGTAACACCTGTGTGGGTTTTTAAGTAATTTGAAGTGGGTTGACCCACTTTTAATCCAGATCTTTTGAGGTGGGAAGATACACGTTTAAAATGGAAGGAAGGAAGGAAGGAAGGAAGGAAGGAAGGAAGGAAGGAAGGAAGGAAATTTTTATGAGAAAGCCATGGGGAATTATAAAACAGAAATCCATAGAGTTCTTCACGTTCTAGCATATAGCAAGGTCTTTATATTGTGTCGTATGGTAGAGCAACTGAGAAGTAAGTTGAGGAGGGGACTAGGGCCAAACTCAATCTTTTAACCAAGCAACGTTCCTCCATTACTTCTGATTCCATCCCTGCCTCCACATTCATACCCTGACTCCCCTGGATGAAGGACTAGAAGCTGTAAGATGAAATAAATTCTTTCCTCCCTTTTGGTCATGGTGTTTTATCACTCTGAGACAGAAATTGGTACCTGATCTGTGGGATATTGCTGTAACAGGCCTGACCTTGGTTTGGGGAGGATTGTGGAAGTATTTTGGATCTTGGAGCTAGAAAAGCCATTGAGTACTCAGGGTTTAATGGGATATTCTGTGGGGGCTTGAAAGATAAGAATGTTCAGAGTGATGCAGATGGTAGTGGCCTGACTTATGATGTTTTGGAGGGAAGCAAAGACCATTTGTGTGGTATTTTGCATTAAGAGTATGTGGTTCTAGGTAGTAAGGGTTGGATAATCTGCTGATTTACACAAGACCAGACTCACTAAAGTGAAACCTTTGCAATGGATGCTGCTAAGCTCAGCTGGAAGAATCGTCTATGATTAAGAAGAGACCATTATTGTTGATGATGGCACAGTCTTTGGGAAGTATTTCCTCAGGGTCAACACACAGAATCTGTAGTCCAGAGAGAGTTAAAGTTGTACCTTGTGCTGGCAGCCAAAGTCGTGTAATAGACTCACAGGTGGTACTGGTTTAAAGGCATGAATCGGGCATGGAGAGCAGCTGAGGTTTGGCACGGGGTCAGGGGAGGCCACTGGTGAAGGTGCAGTAGAAGCCCCAGGATGGAGAGAGGTTGAGCCTGGGTACCATGTGGCAAGGTCAGGGTTCCTGCAGAGAACCCAGAAGAGGCTGGTGGTGACAGTGCAGCCCAGTTGGAGCAGGCAACCCCAGCGTTTTGGAGATGAGACAATGTAGTAAGCACAGCAGCAGGTGTGGCGTCGAGATGGCTTGAACTAATGAGACGAGCTGTGTGTGCTGTAGATGGCAAAGCCGGAGAAGCAGAACTACCACACCCGTCGCTGCGCAAAGGCCTGAGTGTGTCCCAGAAGTCTGAACTGAGCTTCACACTGCTCGGTTTTGGTTTTGCTTCAACTGTGGCTGTGCCCTGGTTATTCCCTCCTGGAATAAGAAAGTTTCTAAGCTATTTTTCATTTTAAAGGAGCCCACAGTTGAGAGACTTTGAACTTTTAAAGAGGATTTGGATTTTCAGAGATACCTGAGCATTTTAAAGAGACTTTGAATGTTTTAGAGAGACAACTTTCGAAGTATTTGATTTTTTTTTTTTTTTTTAAAAAAGACCGTGGAACAAGTCTTACCGTGGGAAGTAAGCCAGTAAACAGCATTACTTCATGGTCTCTGCTTCAGCTCCTGCCTCCACGTCCCTGCCTTCAGTTCTTGTCCTGACTTCCTTTGATGATGATCTGTAATGTGGAAGAGTAAACCAGATGAACTCCTTCCTCGGCAACTTTCTTCTGGCCATGGTGTTTTATCACAGTTAGAAACCCTATGACGGGAACCAAGAGAAAACAGCTTGGGTGCAAAAAGAAAACAAGGGAAGTGGGGAGGAGTTGGCAAGTATTGTTAAATGTGGAAAAGAAAACTTGAAATTTTTAAAGAAAAAAGGCAACTATCATGACTTTGGAGAAAGAGAATTTATTAACAGAAAAGAAACAAACTCATGAAGGGAAAGGAAAGTGTCAATAAATATAACTTTAAAACATTTGGGTGGCAAAATTGCTACAGTGTGAGGTCACAATCCATTGTTGAAACACTGACATTTGTAAGATACCTGTTTGCCAAAATCTGCAAAATCAATGAGAAATATACAACTCCATGGAAAAATCAGAGTCAGAAGGAGAAATTCCTAGAAAATACAATCAGTAGACATAATAAGGAAACCAAATTCATAATGCTGTATACTACAAAAGAAACACACAATAAGATGCTGAGTCATACCCAGCATACTGTAAAGTTTGGGGGACAGATCATAGGAAGTACTAAGAAGGAGTTCAGGAAAGGGGGACTCCCACACTGTCAAGAGTATACTTATTAAGAAATGTGGAAAACCTGAAACCATATTGGTGTCCGAGGCCCATGCTGCTTTCAGGGCTGTACTGATCTGGGTGACCTCTGCTGCCGAGGCTGAAGCACTCAAGAGAGAGGATCCTACACCCCACCTGGACAGCAACTAGAGCTGATCTTGTTCATATGGTCCTGTTTCAAAAAGACAAAAAGAAAAAACTTTGATAAAACCCTAAACTTTACCGTTTTAAGCACTACAAAGTATGGTGTCGGGTTTAAGCACATTCACCTTGCAGAACGGACGCCGAGGTTAAGCTGTAACTTCTGTTCACCTCTTGGCAACCATGCTTTAATGTTTTGTCTCAGTGAGTCGTCCCCCCCCCGCCCCCCCACACACTCTGGGTATCTGACAGTTATCTAGTACCTGTCCCTTTTTGTGGCCCGTTTCACTCTGAACAATGTGTTCACATTTCATTCATGGTGAAGACTCTCCTTCCTTTCTGAGACCGAAGAGCTTCTGCCCCATATGTAGACCACATTTTATGTGGCGATTTGTCTATGGATGAACAGCCAAGTTCCTTCTGTACTCTGGCTTGTGAAGACTGATGTTATGACTGTAAATGCCCAAATATCTCTTTGATGTTCCTGATTTTTTTTCACTCTAGAGGGTGGTCATATCCAGAAGTAGGATTGCTGGATCGTATAACAATTTGATTTATGAGTCGAGTTTTAATTTTTTTTTCACACTACATTACTATGAAGAGTCCTGGCCTGAGGTGTCCTGCCCACCTCAGCTGCTCCCAGAGCCTCCGATGAAGATCATTCATCAAGGATTTTGTATCCAAGTCTTGAAATTTTGTTTCCCAAGATGCTGAATGCTGACATGGGTGCAGGTGATGCTGAACACCAGAAGGAACTGAAATAAAAAAAAAAAAAAAGCTGATTTATTAATCAGGTGTCAAAATCCCAGTACACCTGAAGAGTAGATGCAATTAAGAAAATCTAAAGCAAAAATCATTCTGAATGAGGTAACCTAGGCTCAGAAAGACAAACATGGTATGTACTCACTCATAAGTGGTTATTGGGAGTAAAGGATAGGATAACCAACCTACAATTCACAGCCCTGGAGAGGCTAGATAATCAGGAGAGCCCAAAGAGGGATGCATGGATTTAACTGGGAGGGGGAAATAGAAAAGATCTCCTGGGTAAACAGGGGGCAGGGATTGGGGGGTGGGAACTACAGGGAATGGGTTGGGTGAGCTTGGTGTGGGAGGTAGGTTGAAGTCAGGATAGTGGGGAGTAATAAGAAGTCTTGATGGGGGGCATTTGGGGATTCAGGAGAAACCTGGTGCCAGGGAAACCCCTAGGAACCCATAAGAATGACCCCAACTAAGACTCCTAGCAATGGTTGAGAGGGTACCTGAATGGCCATCTACTGAAAGCATCAGATATACTATACCCAGTAACTGATGGAAGCAGAGGCAGAGATCCAAAGACAAACACTACACTGAGCTGAGAGTCTTGTGGAAGAAAAGGGATGAGGGATTACACCAGCCAGGGGAGTCATGATGGGGGAACTCACAGACAGCTGACCTTAGCTTGCAGGAGCTCATGGATGCTGAACCAACAGTCAGCATCCTACATGGGACCAACCTAGGCCCTCTGCACGTGTGTGACAATTGTGTAGCTTCATCTCTTAGTAAAGCTTCTAACAGGGTGAGCAGGACCCCTCCCTGGTGCTTAGCTGGCTTTTGTACCTTCCCCACATGCTGGATTACCTGGCCCCACCTTGATTTAAGAGGAGGATCTGGTTCCTGCCTTAACTTGATGTCCCATGCTTTGTGTAAGCCCATGGGAGGCCTATCCCTTTCTGAATGGAGATGGAGGAGGAGTGGATGTGGAGGGAAGTAGACAGGAAAAGAGAGGAGATGAGAAGAGAAGAGGGAAGAGAACTTATTTAAATAAGAAAAAAGAAAATTCAAAGCTAAAATCAGAAAACCAAGTTCATGGACATAGATAGAAAATCTCATGTCTGTTTGTATTGTTTATCAAACTGATATAAAATCTAACTGTTCATCTATGGAGTTGTTGCTGTTTTTTCTTTTTCTTTTAACTTGGATAGGATCCAAAGAGCAGCAACTCCATAGATGAACACTTTGCTTTCTAGAGTATTTATGACTTAAGCATATATGAAACCTCAAAGCCTGCCCCCACAGTGGCACATTTCCTCCAACAAGGCCACATCTACTAATAGAATCACTCCCTACGTGATTATCACATACAGTATTTATTAAACAGACTTAGCAATTTCTTTTATTATATACCTAGTAAGTAAAAATACAAAAAAAATGTTGTGAAAACATGATCTAAACCATGAATGCACAGCTTCTGTACATTATCCACAATCTCCTGCCTCACTTCCATGTGCTTCTTCCTTCCTACTTTCCTTCCTAAAAGTGACTTTAACAGTTATCACCTAGTAACATGAGAAGCTACACCCATGAGGTCTCACCAGAATGACTGTCTCAGTTAGTAAAGCAAGAGACTCTTAATCTCAAGGTCATGGGTTCAAACCCCACACATTGGGTGACATTTGTAGACACAAGTTTTTGTCCTTTGAAACCCATCCCTATAACTAGTCAAGTATAATTTGTCAAGGCATACATCCTAAGAAGGTAAGTCTTGGATGGAGACTTTAAGCCCAGACAGTTACCTGTATTTGCTGCCACTAGATCTTGGTTATTCTTGAATGTTTTTCATTTTAATAAATTGTTATTCTACTTTCCAATTCTTTTAAAGTGATCAGTGTACCACCCTTTCCTCTCTGACTTTCTCCATTACTGTGGGATTTGCTAGGCTCAGCATTTAGTTGTGTTTTTGGTTGACAAGATTTCATTTAGGTTCCAATTCTCTTTCTTTCTCTTTCCCCAAACAATAACAAAAAAGGACAAAAACCAAGCAACTGAAAATCCCAGCAGCTTTTATTTAATTCACAAGCTTCTGTCCACTTTCGATATCCCTGTCACCAATGGCTGCATCCTTAGCAAAGTGTTCTGGTGACAGTTAGATTTCATTGGATCAGTTGGATAAAGCTGGCAAAAACACATTAAAAATGATTGCAATAATTCCAGCCCCAAATCCAGGCAGATAAGAACGATATTACTCCATAACTTAACTCAACTGACAGGCAGAACCTGTCCAATGGAAAGGCTCATTGGCATTCAGCAGCTAAGATTTCAAGTCCAACTGCTTTAGGGAGTAGTTGTAGATATTTACTTCAAAATCATCTGAAAATCTCTGGCTCCTTGAGGTAGTTCCCTTTAAGTCTTTTTGAAAGACACGGTGTCATCGTGTACCTCCCTCCGCTGATGTTTTCCATTTCCTCAGGCCAGGCCAGCCATTGACACAAAGACTAATATTTGATGACAGATGGCTCTGTGAGCTTCGGGTAAGGCCATATCTCACTTTTGGAATGCAAGTGAT
Organism: Alexandromys fortis; assembly: GCF_014885135.2. Classification (NCBI taxonomy): domain Eukaryota; kingdom Metazoa; phylum Chordata; class Mammalia; order Rodentia; family Cricetidae; genus Alexandromys; species Alexandromys fortis. Next base: position 4,036,575 of record NW_026067989.1, read on the forward strand.
AACCAAGTTCCTCTAGAGCCTTATTTATTATACTATTATTGTGCACAAACTCATTAGATTAAAGCATCCTGCCAGTCAACTTGATCCTACTCTTCCCCAGCTGTCATCCTGGCAGCTCAAAGATGGCAGCAGATGATACTGACGGACAGTACCTCTGCCATCTCTTGCCTTCCCAAATTCAAAGCTACTCAACCAGGAGAATATGTTGGAAAGAGAGCTAGGGAGCCACTGTGCAGCATGCTGCATTTAATCACCACCATGGTCACTAAATGGCACTCGTGGGGTTCTGCTGGCAGGCCTTGCTAGCACTGGCAAGTCCACACACTTCTACCTTACAAAATCAACCAAAATCTGACTGTATGCCTCCCTCCAGTCCCACAAGGATGCCACCAGTTCCACATGTGGTCTGGAATCTGGCTGAGGACAAGTCTTTCTCCCATTTTAGATATGCCTCCATCCAGTCTTAATGCACAAACACGTCTTGTTGGCATTCCTGTAATAATACAGTAAGCATTTATTCAACCACTCATTCCAAAAGCATCAAGGACTTGTGTGTCAGATTCTACTCCAGGCCAGAAACAGAAAGATGGATTTGGTCTCTCCCCTCATGAGCTTGTCTGTCTTACCAGGGGGAAAAAAAGAATACATCACCTGACTATGAATTGTTTAGTTGATGTTTCAATGGCTAGAACATCCCCCACCCCCATGCAGCATCAGGAAGTTGAATTCTAGTCTGGCCCTGCTGCTGGGGAGGAAATAAGTGAGACTGAATTGCCCCATCAATGTAAAGCTCATACTTTATACTAAACAGAAAGGATATGATTTATTTATACATTGGTTATTATTATTTTTAGTTTGGGGTGATTTACTTTGCCTTTGGCGGTGAGATCAGCTGTGTATAAAGGATTCTTGGTAATTCAGTATCAATCGCGTTCTCCAGTCCACTTCTAACCAATGCGCGCTCTGTAAAAGGTAAAGATTTCTAAGCCAGCTCTCCCTCAACAACTGATCCCATGATAGGAAGATATGAACATGTTCGTGCCACTCACTGCAAGAAAAGCTTCTGGATCTTATCTTTGTTGCATGCTGAGAACACTAATTAATTTCAGGCCTTCTCCCATTGTGTTCCTCGAAACTCTGGAGTGCGAGGGGCTCCTGCATTGTGCGGCGCAAGCCAGATAATAGCTTGCTTTTGCATAACACAAGTGCTCAGTCCCGTGCTTTAGCTCTTGAATGACTCTATTTAAGGAACCCACATTGGGACAAAGAAACACAGTAGTTCACGTGGAGGATTAATTTCCGAAAAGTATAGAGATTTGCAGGATGGTGTATATTAGAAATGACCAATGACCTTAAATTCTTAATAAGTTTTGGGCTTCTAGTTGATATCATATTACTAAGCAAAACTGACTACTGTTGATTTCTTAAAATATAATTTTCTCTCACCCATCCTTGTTTTCCACTTCCTCCTCAGTATTACCTTAAAGACATAACAAACTGAGCCAAGAGACTTCATGGGTCCAAATCTGACATGTGATGAAGGTATAGCCTTGGTAATAGATCCAGACTTCATGCATGCTCAGCATCACCGAAAGGATGATTTATAACCCAGTCACTTAAGCAGCAAATGAATAACATGACAGGATTGCTGTTGCGGTTGCCTTTCTTCTTTAGCTCTGTAATTGTCATGAGCCATACTCCCAATTTTCTACTTCATGCTTCAGCTAAAATCGCATCAACCTACTTAGTCGCCTCAGGATCTCTAATAGTTTCCTGCTAGGTCTTCCTGTCTGCAATGAGTCCCATCAGGCAGAGATGCTGCATATTTGTAAACCTTGTGCCCCCTCACCAAAGCTTTGCATATAGCAGATGCTCACTGAGTGTTTATCCACTGAATCTGTAAAGATGAAATACTCTGTACCCTTCTCCCTTAGAAAGTAAAATCCTAAAATAAATAGGTTTGGTATGGAGATCATACCTGTGAAATTTGGCATAAGAACATGGTAAGTCATACCTCCACTGTGCTGTCCAGCATTGGCCCTGATGAACTCCACTGACCCCTGTGGCTAGTAATTGTGTCATGACCCCATGGGTGGCTGTAGGGCTAGTAGAAGGACTGTCACGGAGGTATGGCTCAGCTGTGGGCTAGCAAGTGGCCCACTGTAGTGTGAATTCTAATTGGTGTTAATAATAAAAACCTGGAGTCAGATACCAGGGTAAATGCTGAAAGATCAGAGAGACAAAGGAGCAAACCACAGCCACCTCTTACCTCACCAACTTCTCTGCTGAAAAGGGGCCAAACTCCTGTCTCCACCCTGCCTTATCACTTCCTCTCTCCGCCCAGCTATATTACTTCCTGTTTTCTCATCTCAGGTGCTGGGATTAAAGGTGTGTGCTACTACTGCCTGGCCTCTATGGTTAACTAGTGACTAACTCTGCACTTTGATCTCCAGACAAGCTTCATTTGTTAGAGCACAAAGAAAATATCACCACCTTTCCCCCTTTTTTGTCTAAAATAAAAAAGATTATAACTAATATAAAAAACTATATACATTAAGTGCAATAACTATATAGGATATATACAGGCAATAAATACATCAACAATGTCTAGTCCATTTGCATTAGATAAATTCAGAGAAAATACTTCATTATCTATCCTATCTTGATGAGTCCAAAGGATTGTACCTAATTCACTTCCTATTATAACTTGCATTGCCAAAATTATCTTTTAATGTCTCTCAACTTTATATATTCTTTATATACCTCTTTAGTGAATTTCTTTTCTGAATCTGGTAACAAGAAAAACTATATCTATAAAGTCTTCAACTCTATCAGACACCCAAGAAGGAAATAATTTTGCCTGAGTAAGCAGGAAGTACAAGCAAGAGACTTCCAAAAAAGTGCAAAAAAAAAAAAATGACAGAAATAGCTGACTGCCTGGACAGTCACCCAAGTTTCCTCTGCAATGTTGGGGCATCCATCTTCAGCCTACAGACCTAGCATATCTGACTGACTTTTCTGTGAAGCAGGATATTCTGAAGGGCTGTCCTATCTTATCTTGGCAAAGTTTGGCAGTCACTTTCTTTGTGTCCTGCTTGTCCAATTTGGACAGCATACTGTTAGCAGTCAAAGCAAGAGCCCTTTCTTGCCTAGTGACTTACTTTTACCACAAAGAAAGTAAACTCTGTATGGCATTTCTTTAATGTCCATCATCTTCTCCAATGTAAATTGATGCTACCAGGAGCAGACATTTCTCATTGTCATAAAAAATACCCATGTTATTAAAACATCTTAAGTGCCATATTCTGCACATCTCTGAAGTGTTTGAAGATGACTTGTCTATCTAAAATATCTGTTTGACCTTCAAAAGATATCAATATGACTAAAAATTTGATTATAATAGGTAACTAATTACTAGCCTGCATTTCCTTATTATCCTAAAGACTTGGTAATAATAATTTTCAAGGACTAGAAATTTGTATTACATTTTAAAATGAGCTATATAGGTACAATACCTTGAACAAGATTAGAAATGTGTGTACGGTATGTTCTAACAAAGTAACCTTAAATTTGTATCAATATACAAAAATTCATATCAGTACTTAAATATTTAACACTAGTAGTTGCTCTTTTGGTTTAAATGTAGATTCAACAATCTACCTTTTTATCTTATTTCTACATCCTCTCTTTTTCTTTTCAGAGTAGACTCAATAATCTACCTTTAAATAGTATCATATTTATATCCCACATTTGTCTTTTCAAAACAACAACCCTAAATCTAAATTCCTTTGTTCAGTTTTTTTACTGACAAATACCAATAACTACTTGTAACCAACCCCCATAAACAATTACAAATATCCATAACACAATGGAAGACCAAAACCACTCATCCCACCTCTTGGGAATGTGGGTGTTGTGTTCTTAAATTTACTTCCTGCTGTCTGGGGGCAACAGCAACTTTAGAGGATCCTGAAAATAAAAATTTGGATTAATTGTTAAGTCCTGGGAGAGATAGTTGTATCATTTGTTGTTTAGTCTCTGTGCAATGGGAAAATGAAGGGCTTGTCTCTAGTCCTGGCTACAGTAGTGTGTAAGGCTGGATCATCTCAGCTAGCCACCTTGAAATTGTTCTGAGCAGTTTGTAGTACAAAGCCGATCTTTAGGTGATATTTGTCAGCTTAGTGGCATTATCATAGCCCTGGTGCAATTGCTGTTGTGGGGTCCCGTTCTCCTTTTGGAGACTTCAGAAGTTGCTGTTAGGCATGGTCTTGGTTCACTGCAGAAAACTTAAACATTTTAAGTGTCATATGCAGCAGACCTCAAAGAGGTTAAAGGATCAATATTTGTTATGTATATACATCCAGAGTATAAAAACTTAATTCCTAGCTACCTGCTAGAAACTCAAACCCAAAATCATGTACAACGAGCTAGATGAAGCCTTTTTCTAGAATTATTTATGACCATTAATATCACGACAAAAAGTTTAAAATATATGTGTGTGTGTATAAATCTTATAAATTTTGAGATAATATTTATACCTTAAGAAAAGCTGTTAAAGAGTCAAAATAAAACCAAAGGATTATGAGATTAGTTGCAATGAAATAGACTCTTAATTTTGCTTTTTCTTCTCTCTCTTATCAGTGGCTCTTTTCACATGAGACAGAGATTTTGGATTTATAGAGATTTACTTTAACAAGCATACTTGGGTTTAGAGAAGGAGAGAACCACACTCCAACTCCAAAGTCAGCTTTAATTTTTAACTGGACTGGGACCATAAAAAAAAGACCATTTTCATTATATATCTGTAGAGAACAGCAGAAACAAACATTTGGGGAGATTTATGAAATTTTATCCTGTTAAAATGTGATATATCAATAGACCAATTTACTCTTTTTCTGGATGATTTGTCCTTTTTTCTTCAGAAGTCCAGTGACCTTCAGATTCCTTAGCTGGATACCTTTATTATCCTGAAAGGACAAAAACAAAACCCTGCCCCAACCCTAACTTTGGAGAGATTCCCTTTTGGCAAATTATGTCTGATCAAATGAAAATCATTTGCTAGTTTTATAGGTTAGTTTAGATTAAATGGCCACTCTGCTTGATGAATTATCTCTTCTAATTAAGAGATCTCTCTTGTTCAAATTGAATCTTTATCAGTTTTCATGCTAAACCATCTCTCTAGACCCTAAAGTTAATTAAAAAAAAAAAAGAAAGAAAGAAAGAATCATGGCCAGGTGATAGTGGCACATGCCTTTAATCCCAGAACTCAGGAAGCAGAGGCAGTCGAATCTTTGAGTTTGAGGCCGACCTGGTCTACAGAGTGAGTTCTAGAACGGCAGTTATACAGAGAAATTCTGTCCTCCCCCCCAAAAAAAAATTCAAGCAAGCAAGCAAGCAATCAGTAAATCAATGTTATAGTAATAAAAGAACCATAACTGGATATAGCAAAGAAGAAACAGGACTCAGGCATGGTGGTGCAACCTTTAATTGCAGTGCTCAAAAACCAGAGGCAGGCAGAATTCTGTGAATTTGAGACCAGCTTGGTGTACATAGCAAGCTCTAAGCCAGCTAGAGATATACAGTGAGACCCTATCATAACAAAAAATAGAACAGCCTAGAGAGATATAGCTCAGCACTTGAGACATGTCCTGGTATACCAGAGGACCCAAGTTTTGTTCCCAGTAACCTCTTAAGCAGCTGTGAATCCAGCTCCAGCAAAATTCAGTGGCTCTAGCCTCCTTGGACACCTTGAATGTGTTTGGGTACATACACCCTCCCACACACACAATTAAAATAAAATATTTAAACAAAACAACAAAAGAGAAAACTTTCCAAGATGACACAGTTATTCAGGTGTAATCTTAACACTTGGAAGGCTGAGGTAGAAAGATGGTTGAGAATTTTAGGCCAGCCTGGGTTACAGAGTGAGACCCTATTTCAAAACAAAACAAAGGAGACTTTGTTGAGGTGTTTATGACTTAGGATGAGGCTAGACAAGCTACATGGTTCCTATATTGTAGGACAGAATGAATTAAGTGACCAATGAAACATGGATAAGGAGCCGAGAAGAGAAGAAGAAAGGTCAGAGTAGGCAGGGGAAGTTGGGAGAGAGAACATTGTTTCTTGGCATTAATGATACATCATTTTAATGAAAGTCTCATTTATCCCACCAGGAAGGCCTGTTTCTTGTTCCACTCTCTCTACCGATTCTTGCTTCACTTCATCAGTACTCATGTTAGGCCTTTCTTCTTTCTCTTTTTTGAACTCATAAACTAAGCTCTGTTTATCTAAATGTTTAAGGTCTTTCCCTTCACAAGCTGCTTAACGTTATTTACTTTTAAATGTGTTTATGCGTACTCACTTGGAACATAAGCTCCTTATGGTGACACTGGACCCTCAATCTTCCATAGTTCCTTTTAGAGCTAGGTAGGTCTAGAGGCCCTTCAGTCACCTTGATTTTCAGTTTCCAAAACTGGTCTGGGTAAACAATTTGGAAGTAAGGAGAAGATAGCTATAGCTCTGCTTCTACTCAGGGGCCAAGGAGGGAGTAGTGGGGTTTGTAAGCCCTTTAGTAATCCATTGTTTAATTGGCAAAACATAATTTCAATCAGGAACAAGAATCTCTTCAGGGAATATCTTTATAGACAAACTGGTGTTGGTGCCATAAGTCTCCACAATCTCTTTTTCTTCCAATAAGAAATTTCAGCCAGGGCAGTCACATTTGTATTCGAAGCCTGCCAACTCTGACCAGAAATCAGGTCTCCATTTAAAGTCACACCTTGACAAGTGGATTAGATGTTCTAGTGAAAGGCAGATAAATGTCACTCATGTCACTAAATAAAAGTCAGGGCTGGCTTATCAGCTTGTAGGGTTGAGGTCTTACCTTCGACACTTCTCAGAGTGCTTTACACTTTATTATCCATTAACTGGGGTCTTTTCCATTGAGCCTCTTCCATTTGTACCACAGAGGGAATTACACTGTTCACTCTGAGGAATGTGTGACTTCTGTCAACAGCCTGTCTTCCTTTAAGAGACAATACAACCTGTGGCCTTAAATGGAAATCTGCCAGAATTTCCTCAAATGTCATATTACAGAAGGAAATGGAGTAGGCTCCTTTCATTGTGCTGGATGTAGGACATCTTGCACCTGCTTTACCAGCAAATCATGTTGTAGCAGGCCCTGATCAGGAAGGTTATAGTTTAGACTCAAACATAAGATTTGTCATCGAAATCTATGTAATACCAAGTATGGATTTAGGTCTGTGTTTTTATCGTATCTTTCTCCCTGAAACCTAGTACATGTAGCCAAACTTACTAAATGTGTCAGTAGTAGCAAGTACTGATTTCTATATATATAGCCTCAGTTCTCAAAGCAGCTAAGGAAGGCAAGTGTTTTGCAAACAGTAATCTCACTGTCAGAAACATTTAGAGACTGGCTGGCAAAAAGGCTTTAAGGTGACCACAAAAATGCAGTCTGCTTGGTTACAAATGCCTGGCTATTTCACAAAAGAATCTTTCTCACAAACATTAGACTACACTTCTCATTGTTATGTTTTTTTGTGGCTAGGGATGTGATATGGTTTTAGTTGACTTAAGATGTGAGCAGAAGCTGGATGATGGTGGCATACTCCTTTGATCCTAGCACTCAGGAAGCAGAGGCAGGCAGATCTCTGTGAGTTCAAGGCCAACCTGATCTACAAATCCAGTTCCAGGATAGCCATGTCTATACAAAGAAATCCTGTCTTGAAAAACCAAAAAATGTGAGCTTTAACGGTGGAGCCTTAGAACTGAATAATATTTCTGATTATACTATCAGCGTATCCTTACTGGAGCTTTAAAATGCGTCTTTTAATTATCTACATTTCTATATTACACTTCTTTCCTTGTGTTTCTGAGCTACCTTGTAAAGGTCAATGAGGCTAGAATTGTACATAAACAAACATGTTCTGAATAATTCCTCACCAACATCCTTTTTACTTTTGTCTTCGAAGTACACTTGGAGATTATAGTGGTTAATCTTCACTCTCACGCTGACTAGGTTTAAAATCGACTAGAAGATTTACCTCCCGGGTGGCCTGTGAGGCTGATTCCTGAGTGGTTTAGCTAAGGAGAGAAGACTCCTCTTACATGTGGACAGTACCATGCCAAAAAGCTGAGGGCCCAGCTGGAATAAAGAGGAGGGGAGGTGAAAGCCCATTGGGCGAGGGCATTCATCTCTCTCTACTTCCTGCCCTGCCCAGATGGCAGTGATACCCCAACAGAAGGCCTTCTCTACTGTGATGGACTATGATGCCTCTAACTATAAATAAAATAAATCCTTTCTCTTGTAAGTTGTTATCAGGATTTTGTCACAGCGATGAGAAAGAGGCTGCGTACTGCGCACTGTACTGAGAAGTAGAGCCCTGAGTGATAAACTTGACAGTTTGTGGGAATATGGCAGCATGAATAATAAAAACCCAGAGACAGATATTAGGGTTTAATCTGAAGATCGGAAAAGCAAAGCAACCAACCATTAGAGAGACCTTTTACCTCTACCAAATCTTCAGACCGAAAGGGCGAGAGCCTGTCTTCATGAACAAACTCCACTGAATTTCTGTCTCTTCCCCTTTATATCCCTCTCTCCACTCAGCCATATAACTCCTGTCCCCACTTCCCTATTGCTTTGTGTGAGCTCTATTTCTCTTTCAGACAGAGTCAATCTTGTGTGTAGTCCAGGGTGGCCTGGAACTCACAGAGTTCTCTGTCTCCCTAGTCTTGGGATTAAAGGTGTGTACCACTCCGCGGCCTGTATGACTGACTCGTATGGCTGCATTGCCCTCTGATCTTCAGAAATGCTTTATTTATTAAAACACAAATAATATACCACTATAGAACTTGACTTCATTTTGTCCGTGTCCTAAAAACTTGAGCAAACCTGAATCAAAAAGTGATGGATTAAGTTATTGGGTGGAGGAAATTCCAAGTCAGCAAAGCATTCAGGCTGTGACTCGGTTACCACTTACTGTGCTATCTATGCTTAGGCTGAGAGAGTAGAAAGATAGGACAACAATGTGCAGTTTGGTGAGTAAAGGAGAGCAAACACGATTAAAGAAACAGACAGGGAGGGGTGCAAAGCTCTAATTCCTAAAGTACTTAGCACAATTAAGGAGAAACGTGAGCCAAGGGCAAAGTAACTCACACAACAATAATGACCACATATTATTTAGGTGGTGAGGAACATTTAAAATGGAGCCCAGAAATCTGAAAGACAAGCTTTGGATGGGTTCCAGAAACAGAAGCTAGTAGCTCCCTTTTCTAGCTTTGTGTTCTAAACTGCAGCTTTTCAATGTCTTTAACCTTTAGGCCTCTCTGTACTCGTTCCCCCCAGTGTTTATTGCATGTATATAGCCCTGTGGGTTTTGCCTTTATAAATCTCTAACATATAATATGGTGCCATACTATGGGAATCCTGGGTATGGATCTGGTCAGTGCCCATCATTCTGGCCAGTATTTAATAAAGCTTGCTTCAAATTTGGCTCAAAAATTGTAGTAGTGGTCTTGTTCTTGCCTGGTTGGGATTTACTTCACCATAAGAAGACCCACCCTGGAGCCTGGCCTCACAGGTGGCAAACGCAAACTTCAGAATCATCTGTCCTTGCAACAAATCATACCTTTATTCTCATACATTAGAGGAAAAGTTTCTTAAACAGAACTCACATGGAACGTTTACTGGGGAGGTGAGGGAAAGGGAGACAGAGAGAGCAGCCTCTGGGGTTGGGGGCAGCAGGAGAAAGACAGTGATGAACAGAATTAAATTGAAAGCAATGTAAAACAGGGTGCCACATCCTGATGAGCTGAATTCATGTGGAAGATGAGGTGTGAAGTCAGGCTGGACTTCTTTGCTGGGAGAAAGGGAAGAACGAGCAATATTTGAATTGGCAAAAAGTGGTGGGGGCACTAGCACTTTATACCCAACAAGGTGGGAGTGAGGAAGAGATGCAAGTTGGGGGGGAAGGAAGGCAGATGCGACAGTGGAAAGTTTCCAGCCACTTATTGTGGCTAAACAAATGAGATGCCAAGGCCAGACCCTGAGTGTCTCTGACCCCAAAGTTATGACGTTTCCTAACAAATCTCATTTTGCACGTGAACTAAGTCACTGTTCATAAGTTCCCAACGCTACCAGAAAGAAGGCAGTAGCATTTGGAACTGTTTCCTACTCGAAGACCAAGGAGGCAAAGATTTTTTTTTCTGAAATATATAGTTCATAAAGATGAAATATGAGCCAGGTATGGTGATGCATACCTTTAATCCAAAGCCTCAGGAGGCAGAGCCAGGTGTATCTCTTTGAGTTCAAGGCCAGCCTGGTCTACAGAGTGAGTTCCAGGATAGCCAGGGCTACACAGAGAAATCCTGTCTCCAAGAGTAAAAACAAATAAATAAATAGAAAGAAAGAAAGAAAGAAAGAAAGAAAGGAAGGAAGGAAGGAAGGAAGGAAGGAAGGACGGACAAAAGAAAAAGAACAATGAAATATCAACCGTAAAAGAAAATAAAAATTGAAAATGAAGACTTGCATGGTGAGGCCTTCAATCCCAACACCCAGGATTTCAAGTTCAAATGCAATCTGAGCTTTATAAATAAGTACTATCTCAACAAATAAAAAAGGAAGAAGAGGAGGAGGAAGAAGAAGAGGAGAGGGAAGAGGAGGAAGAGGAGAAGGAGGAGAAGGAGGAGGAGGAGGAAGAGGAGGAGGAGGAGGAGGAGGAGGAGGAGGAGGAGGAGGAGGAGGAGGAGGAGGAGGAGGAGGAGAAAAACCATTTACCAATGTCAGAACCTCTAGCACCTCGAAATGTGAATGTATTTGAAGACAGGTCCTTTAATGAGCTAATTAAATGAGGCTATAAGGTCTTAAGCCCTTATGCTTGACCTCCTTAATAAAAGCAGGAGTTTGATGCCAGTTGAAGTGACTCCAAGAAAGGCAGGAGAGGAATCACAGGGCTGGGCTCGAGGTCTTAAATACCTTATAGGCGTGGTCTTGAGCAGTTCCTGGGGAGGAGCTGACCCTTGGCAGGCTTTCTGAGGTGCAGGATCTGGAATGGGAGTAGTGAGACCTGAGCAGAGATTCCAAACACATACCTTGTAAGCCTTTCCAAAAGTTGTCACCAACTGGGGACCAAGCATTCAAATACCTGAGACTATGGGGGAAATCTTATACAAACTACATTTATCAACCAAATTACAAGAAGGGAAGGATTTTAGCTGGGTCTCGAAAACCCCTGGAACCGGTCTTACAACTGTTCCTCCTATTGTAGACTAGCAGAAGTTTCCTTATTTTTCCTTTGTTTTTTGCAATAGGGTCTGACTCAGGCTGGCCTCCTGCCTCTTCAACCTCTTCAGTGATACGATTACAGGTCCTTGCCTCATTGCCAGACCAAGAAATTTCAATGCTTATCATTTTATACAGCCTTAATTTTCTTTACATTTCAAAACGCAAAACTGTCTGTGATGGCCTCTCCTGGGTTCAATATAGCAAGCAGCTTGCCTGCAAATTTGTGTTCTTACAAAAAATAGCGCATCCCAGGGGAACCAAACTATCTAGAAGGGCTATTTCCAATTAGAATGAGAAATTTCATCATAGATATAATATTCTAGGATTTTTATTTTTTTACTATCCTTAAATTAAACATGGGCTAACTACCTAAGTTCCACGCTAGCATTTAAATCAAGTCATTGAATCACTGAGGAAGGGGCAAGATTTACTGCCTGACAGGTAGCAGAGAAACACAGAGGCCTCTTGAGGTGAGCCTTTGGGATTGAGTGTGATTTGTCAGGCCAAGAGGGGATTCGGGGAAGAGAGACTTCCAAGCTTGAACAAATGGACACAAATACCTCCTCTTTCATACTTCTTTCATATGCTGAGGGAAAATATTTGAAGCCACCAGAAAACAAGGGATAAAAATATCATGTTGGTTTGAGAACAGAGGATTAAACGATCCTTACGAACAAGCAAGCAATTTAACCCTTTGGCAACCTGGCTTTAATCTGTTAAGTGTTACAAAAATGGTACAGCAGGACCACAGGATGGGTGGAGCTGTTACACTTCCAGCAAACAAGCCTTGTTTCAAGGTCAGGCTGTTACCGTCCACACACAGACACAAACACAAACACACTCTCACAAAAGCAGCCCCTTTCAGCTTTTCCTTTCTTGTCTGCTGCCTGACCTGAATCTGTTTTTTTTTTTTTTTTTTTTTTCTGTTTGGAGAATCCTTTCCCCACTGGAGTCACCAGCCTGACACCGCCAGCCAGCACCAAAGGCTCAAATGGTTATTAAATAAGACAATTCTTTAGTTCCTTGCCTTAGCACATTGTAAGTGCGCAACAAATGCTAGAACACGACACTAGCAAGTGCTGATACACTGAGTGAATAGAGGCAAGGTTCAGCAAATTCTTGCTAGCCTCTGCAACTATTTAAAGTGACTTGTTGGCCTGAGAAATGGCTCAGCAGCAAAGAATTCATACTGCTCTTCCAAAAGAGCAGGGTTCGACTCCCGGCACCCACATCAAACAAATTATGGCGGTTTGTAACTCCAGTTCTAGAGAATCTGACGCCTCTGGCCTCCACAGGTTCTAGCCCTCATGCACATACCCACACGCAGACATACACACATACGAACAATCAAAAATAATTCTTGAACATTTTTAAAGTTGCTTATGCAAAACACGATTTTAAATTGTAAAATATCCTATGATGCTTTTTCATAGTTCTGCCTAGTACAGTAGCATCAAAATGAGAGAAATAAGGAAATGGGAACCAGAGCGCAGGCCAACACTGATCTGTGCGAAAGGAAGCGAGATAGGCCACGCCTTTCGAAAGTCGTAACCACACCGGCAAGACCCTGCTACCGCAGGCCTGCTGTGCCACGCGTCCCGGGGACTACTGCGGGCGAAGACGGAGGCCCGGAGCCAGGCTCTGGAAGGCTCGATCCTAGAACGCCGCGAGCCAGGCCTTACCATCCCGCCACACAGCCTGCCCATGCCAGCCACAACTTGTGCCGTCTAGGAGCTTAGCCGAGCTCCTTTCCCGGCTTCCCCCGCGGCGGGGCGTGACGCCACTTCCGGTCCCTGGCCGCACGTGAGAGGAAGTGTTGCTGCCCGCGCCCGCTGCTCCTGCCAGTCCCGTTGGTTACACTAGCCCGCTGGCCCGGCCGCTGCTCCGTGCCGCCCGCTGGTCATGGGAGTCCCGGCGTTCTTCCGCTGGCTCAGCCGCAAGTATCCGTCCATCATTGTCAACTGCGTGGAGGAGAAGGTGAGGAGGCGGTCATTACGCCGTGGTGGGGACCCGGCGCGGCACGTCTAGGCCGCGGCCCTAGGAGCCGGGCTCCTGCCCCAGGCAGCCTCGCGGGCCGCCCCGCGGGTTCGCGGTTCCGGAGACGGTCAGGGCAGAGCGAGGGAGAGTGGGGGCGTCCGTGGGGGCTTGGGCGGCTCCTCTCCCGCCTGCCAAGCCGGACACCCGGCCTCTGTCCATGGCTTTGTTTCCTTGACTGCCCTGCAGCTCAGGGCTCGGAAGGGCGCCCTGGCTGGATAGACCCCTGACGCGGGCTGCAGGGATGGCAGGATGGGGACCGCTTGCTGGTCCACACGCGTATTGTTTCCGGTGGCCGGATCGCGTGTTTTTCACTCGAGCCTGGCAATTTGTTGCTGTTAACCGTACGCGCAGAGCGGCTAGTTCCGAAGGACTGGGACGGGGGAGCCGTTTCACTTTCCGGATTCTCAAGTGGTGTTAGTTTACGAGTTTGTGGGTAGGCTTTTAGCCGTTCCGATTCGTGGGCTTTGCTTTCATCGTTCCCGTGATTCTGTCTGAGTTCGACTTTGTACTCTCAGTTAGAATTTCTGGATTGGAAAAGTTCCGTACACATATGTCCCCTCCCACTTTTGGCTTTAGAACCTAGTACTCTCTTGTCTTCAAGAACCTATTTCTCCTGCTTTAGGTTATTTGCTTTTTTTTTTTTTAACCTCCTGTCTTAGAAGAAACCACACGCGTTGTTTTGGTGACAGTCCTAGCATTTCTTGTGTTCTCAAAAGACAAATTGCTAAGCTGAATCATTGTTTCCTTTGTAAAACTTTGTTTCCCTCGGCCAGAGGGAAAGCAACAGTTCCTTTATCCGTCCTTTTCGGTCTGGTCTTCTTTTCAAAGTCACTTTGAACTGTTGTGGTTCTATTTCTCACTGTGTTTATATTTGGTTTATGGGTCTCAGGACTATCTAATTCTAGGTGGAAGAGGAACTAGACATTTATTTACCGCCACTCTGCCTTCCTAATGCTAATACACATATCTGACAATGATAAATTTTGTAATTTAACCGAGAATGCCTTTAAATTTTTATCATGCGCACGCCTTTACCCCAGCACTCAGGAGGCAGAGACAGGCTGACCTATGAGTTCCAGGTCAGCCTACTCTACATAGGAGTTCAAAGCAAACCAATCTACATAGGCGTTCAAAGCAAACCAAGGCTTACATGTGAGACCCTCTCTCAAAACAAACAGAAATTCTGTCGCCTTTATAAAGTATTATTTTACTAGTTTCTGTAGTCTATACAAAGTAATCCTTTTCTAGTTTCTAAGACTGATGTTAGCTTTTCCCCATCAAACTGTCTTAAGTCCCAGTCAGCTGTACTTTAGTTCTCCTTCAAGATTGTCAAAGCTTTGACCATATGAACTGCGAGAAAAGTGGTCTTGCTGACTGTTATATATGTGATTAATTTAGGTTGCTTATCTTTTATTTAAACTGGCCCCTCCAATTTCCTCATCTTTCACCCCTCTTACCTTTCCCCATGCAAATTATTTTATTATGCATTCTGTCAAGACCTTTTGTTCATTAAGCCTCTTTAATTTTTCCTTGAATGAAGAATCTCAATGCTTAGCCACAAACTCCAGGCTCTCGCACTCAGCCTCCTGTGTGCTGGGACTAGGGATAACCACGTACACTGTCACTCCCGTTTCGTCTTTATGTCCGTTTTCTTCACAACAGTTTTTTTCAGTATGCTTCCTGGAGGTGATTTCTGGGAATTACTGTTTCCTGAATTTTATCTTTCTTGGCTTAAAGTGGCCCTTCATTTTTGTTTTTGAATTGAATTCTTAGGAAATGCCACTGTGTGTTACCTGAATTTTCTGTTTTCTGTTCTGAGTTTTCATTTTAGGTTCCAAATACCTTTATTCTCCCCATGATTGAGTCCAAGTTGGAAACTCAGTTCCCATGAAGATGTTGGAACCATTCTTTTCAGCTATTATTGTTGATGAAAAGTTCAGTTTAAATTTTCATTATTTAAGACACTGTCTCACTATGTAACTCTGGTTGGCCTGGAACTCATAGATCTGCCTGTCTCTGCCTCCCAAATGCCAGGATTGAAGGTGATGGCCAGTAGGCCTGACTGTTTATGTGATATTTGTTTATTTAACCAAGATTTTGGTAGCATTTACAATGTATCAGACACTGTTTGAACACTTTATTGATAATAGGTTGATAGGTGCTTATAACTGTCAGTACCATTATGAAAATTAGGAAAGCCATGCTTCTAATGTATGACCCTCCCATATCATTCTTTGGAATTGATCAGTCTTTTTACTTTTCATTGTGCCTTTTTACATATTGACACCTCTAGATACCAGTTGTCCTTCCCTTACAGTGTCTTGCTCCTCTCTTGCTCATCTTTGTTCCCAACTAGTTACCCTCCTACATTGACTTTGTGTGAATTGGTCAGTTTTATTAGTGTTGTTTAGAAGAATGTGGGTGAGAGGATTTTTTTTCTTTCTCTTCTTAGTTTTTGTTATTCAAGACAGTGTTTCTCTGTGTAGCTCTGGCTGTACTGAAACTCATTATGTAGACCAAGCTGACCTGAAACTCAGAGATGTACCTGCCTCTGCCTCCCAGGTGCTGGGGTTAAAGGTGTGTGCCACCAGTGCCTAGTGAAAGTTTTTGGGTGTGTGTGTATGTATGTGTGTGTGTGTGCAGACACACGTGCACCCTGAACAGAAGTGAGGGACAATAACATGTGTGCCTTGGCATGTGTATGGAAGTCAGAAGACAACTTTTGTGAACTTGGTTTTTTTCTTCTAAGCAAGCACCTTAACCCAGTTGAACTTGTGGTTGACCCCTACTAATAATAGTCTTCATGGCTCATTGACATTGATGTTACATAGACTTTGAGATTGATATTGTTGCATCGTTTTCATATTTGAAACAATAGCTCAAACTTTCCAGGAACTCAGGATTGTTTCTACAGTTTTAAAAAATATATATTTGTTAATGAATTTCATTGTCACTTTCTCAATGTGTTTATTTACTCCCTCCCATTACCTTCTTTCGGCCCAAGTCTGGAATCCTCATGAGAGCATGCATGCATTATTTGTCTTAGCCTGCTTGTTTAGCATAATAATTTTCTTTTGGTAGTTGTAGAGTTTCAGGTCTAGCATTTAAGGTTTTGATCTAATTTTGAATTTATTTTGTACTAAAGAAATACGGTCTGGTTTGTTCTTTTGCATGTAATACTCAGTTCTGTAGAAATGTTTGTTGAAGAGACTGTTTTTCTCTGGCTTTTTTTTCTTTTTTTGGCCCTTGTGTCAAATGCATGAAGGCTATTGCTGTTTTATTTTTGGGTCCTCTATTTTATTTCTTTTTTACATGTCTTGTGATTGGTAACAATGCTGTTTTTGTTACCACAGCTCTGTTGTATAATTTGAGATTGAGTGAGACCTCTAGTGTTCTTTCTGCTCAGGATTGCTTTGGCTTTTTGTGCTACCTTATGAATATTATTTCTCTCTGTAGAAAATGTCATTGGAACTTTTATATAGATTATATTGAGTCTGGATTGCTCTTGGGTCAATCCAAGGTATGGGAGGTTTTCGTCTCCTAGTGTCTACTTTCTTTAGTGTTTTGTTTTGGAGATCTATGTGTGGTGCAGACACACGGGTATGTGGTTGCTTGTGCTGTATTTCTTATGTGAAGAGGCTGAAGGACGACATTGGTATCTTTCTTATTTACTTCCTACTTTATTCATTTAAGACAGGGTTTCTCACTGAACTGAAGCTCACTTTTTAGATGAGGCTAACTAGCTAGCAAATTTCCAAGATCTCCTTGTGTTACAGTTCCAACTCTAGGTTACAGTTAGGCGCAGCCTGCTTTTTGCAACACAGATCCTGGGATTCAGAATTAGATGCTCAGTTCTTACAGAGCTCGCACACTTACCTTTTGAGGCATAACCTCATTATAGAGTTCTTTTACATCCTTGATCATACTTACTGTAGAATGGGGTTTGTTGACTTTGTTTTTGAAGCTGTTGTGATGGGATTTTTTTTCCCCCTAGTTTTTCAGCATGTTCATTATTTGTATGTAGACAAACTGCTGTTATTTGAGACAGGGAGTATTGTTCTATAGACCAGGCTGACCTCTAACTCACAAGATATCTATCTGCCTTCCTAGTGCTGGGATATGTTTGCCATTTGTCTTGTTTTGTCTTTTCAAATGATACGCCTGGATTGAATCCAAATAATACTATTCACATGTATATGGGGGTGTTGGACTGGGGCATCAACAATGTACTGGAGGTTATACCCCCAAAGAAAATTGACTCCCTTCTCTAGCTAGGGGCAGGACTTTATGAGTCCTTCCTTCATCCTTGCTAGAATGTTGACTGGCTTGGTCTTGTATAGGTTTTGTGCTGGTAATTCCAGCTTCTCATGAGTGCAACGACCATGTCATGTCCATAAGATAGCATTTTGCAACACCCTTCTCCACCCTCTAGAACTTAGATTTTTCCTCTTCCATGATGTTCCCTGAGCCTTGGTGGCATGAAAGTTGATGTCCATTTAGGGATGAACACTTAATAGCCACTTATTCTCAGCTGTTACTGAATAAAACAAAACAACCATACTTTATTTTGTGTGTGCATATGTTTGTATATGGCTGTGCCTTGGTGTGTCTGTCGAGGTCAGAGAACAAATTTGGTTCTCCTGGGGTTCAAGCTCAGTTCATCAGGCTTGTTGATAGTTACCTTTATCCCAAAGCTATCTTGCCGGCCCTTTTGCTGGTTTTATTTTAATGTTGATTTTATACCATGATATTTCACTGAAGATGTTTATCTGCTCTGAGAGTTTTCTGGTAGAATTTTTAGGGTATCCTTAAATGTATTTGTGTGTGAGCATATGTATGCAGTGACAATAGCTTTTATCCAATGAGCCATCTCGGTTAACCCGTCCTTGGCACCTTTTGAGTATAGAACATTCAATCTGCAAATAGGAACAATTTACTTTCCTGTTTGTATCAAGTTTCTTTTTCTTGCTTTATTTCTCCAGCTAAGAATTCCAGTGCTGTATTGGAAATACTAGTGGATAGAGTGGACATCTTTGTCTTGTTTTTGTTTTTAGAGAAAATGGTTTTGTATTTTCCCTTATTCACTATTGACTGTGTTGCTCATACATAACATTTGTTATGTTGAAGTATGCTTCTTCTATTCCTAATTTCTTGAGGGCTTTATCATAAAGGAGTGTTGAACTTTGTTGGAGGTCTTTTCTGCATCTGAGATCATATGATTTTCCTACCTTTGCTCTAATTTATGGTGTATTAGATTTGTGTACACTGATTTGTATATGTTAAATAATCCCTGTGTCCCTGGGATGAAACAAACTTGGTTATAAGATCTTTTTAAGTGTGTTGTTAAATTTAGTTTGAAAGTGTTGTAATGAGAGTTTTGTGTCTGTGTTCACAGGGAAGACTGAGCTACCTGTAGTTTTGTTGTTGTGTCCATATTTCTTTGTGTCAGAGTGGTACTATTTTTTCAAGAATGAGGTTAGCTGAATTCTTTTTATTTTCTGGAAATTTGAGGAACATTGGTGTCATTTCTTATTTAAAGATCTGGTAGAAAGCCGGGCGGTGGTGGCGCACGCCTTTAATCCCAGCACTCGGGAGGCAGAGGCAGGCGGATCTCTGGGAGTTCGAGACCAGCCTGGTCTACAAGAGCTAGTTCCGGGACAGGCACCAAAGCTACAGAGAAACCCTGAACCCTGTCTCGAAAAACCAAAA
>NW_026067989.1:4056011-4058243 GCF_014885135.2 Alexandromys fortis
GTGATACCAAGGTTTTGGTATTTTTCTTAATTTTTTTGGGTTTTTTATATTTTTTTTTTTTGTTGTGATATATATATATAATATATATATATTTATTTTTTTTTTTCTCCATTCTTCTCAGTAAGGAACATTTGCCTTGTTTCTAGTTTGGGGCTGTTAGAGAAAACCCATGGGCATCTTCATACACTTCAAATGGACACATACTTCCTTTTATGTGTGGAAATCTAGGAGTGAAATGATGAGATTCTGTGGTAGGTGTATGATTTTGCAAGAAAAATCAGTCCTCCAGCCTTTTGTTGCAAATCAGTTCTGTCTTTTTGACTTGAGCAGCATTTGAGAGTTCTCAGTTGCTTCATTACTGATGGTTAGTCTTCTAGGTTTAGATATTCTAGCATAATGTTAGCTGATTGTGGTTTTAAACTTGCATTTTCCTAGGGACAAATGATAATAAAGCATTTTATCAAGTGCCTTATGTATCTTCTTAGGCAGAAGGTCTGTTCCAATTTTTTTGACCATATGTAAAATTATGTGAAAATATGTGAGATTATGTTCGGTTTTATTTAGATATTCTAGATAGAGGTCTTTAGGTTGATAAATATTTTGCATATATTTTCTGTTAATCTTCAGATTATTCTTACTTAAAGGAATACCTAAAATAAAAAATTTTATGTTTATGATTGTTTTGCTTGGATGTATGAAGGTCTGTGCACCATGGATGTTCAGTGCCTGAGACACCAGAAGAGGGAGTGAGAACACTTGGAACTGGAGTTACAGAGTTTTGAGCCCTGTGTCTGTTGGGAACTGAACCCAGGTCCTCTGGAAGAACAGCTGTGGTTTTACCCACTAAGCCATCTCTCTAGCCCCTTAAAATTTTAGATTATAATGATGAGTTTAGTAAGTTTTCTCTTTTAAATTTCTGCATCGTTGTTAAAAACAAGTTTATGTCAAGATCATTCAAGCTCTTCTCTTATTTTCTTAAAGAAGTTTAAGTCTTTGTTCATTATTTTGATCTTTTTTTTTTTAATGTTTAAACCTAGTGTGCCTTCCTTGGAAAGACCCCAGAGATCATATTATATTGGTAATTATTATTATTTTTGTGTTCAGTTCACTAAAGTTTTCTTTTTGCTTATATATTTGCAAAGAAAATTATTTGTACAATTCTTACAGTGTCTTTTAGTGGATGATTTGTGTTTTATTTTTTGAGATGGGGGTCTCACTATGTAACCCATGTTGTGGTATTAGTATGATATTGAGTTAAGTTTTTTTTAGTACATTTTTTATTGAAAAATTATTTTTCATACAATATATTCTGGTTACAGTTTCCCCTCCTCCCAGATCCTTCCAACCTCCCCACCCACATCTTTTTTTCCCTCACTTTTTAGAAAGCAAACGAGTTGGTAAGAACAACAAAAAAAGAATTTTAAAAAAGAAAGAAACACACCAAAAAAATAAAAATACAAAATTGGAAACCCATGACATAAAAGCAGACCAGTAAGACCAAAAAAAAAAAAAGAGTACCCAAAGCACACTGGGACAAAAAGTCTTCAAAAATATCATGGAGTTTGCTCTGTTTTAGCCATCTACTGCTGGGCATGGGGCCTGCCCTTAAGTGTGGTTAGTGTACCCAGTAGGATTCCATTGAAGAAAACTAGCTTTTCCTTGCAAGTGAGTAGCAATTGCAGTTGGCTTCTTGGTTAGGTTTCAGAGCCCTAGTCCATTTCCCTTTCTCAGTACTGGGAATTCTTGGAATACACACTTTGGTTCGGCTTTCTGGCACCCATCAGGTGTTTGATAAATAAGCAGTCAGTGTTTCCTGGAAACTCAGAGGGGGGCTCTGAATGGAGGTGAGCATCAAGCTGCCATCATTCCCAGAGCATTTGCAGAGACTGTTTTCATTTTCCCAGGACTGGTATCCTAAGCCACACCAGGACAGACTGGCCCTGTGGCTTCACTCAGCTCTGCCTGCCACACCCTGAATGGTGGAGGGTTAGTGGTGGAGGATGTGGGGGGTTGGCAAGGCAAGACTCTCAGGGAATGATCCCAACCCAGGGAAGGGGAAGAGCTGACTTGGTTGGGGTGGTGACCTTCACAGACATGAGTGACCCTTTTACCAAAACCAACTACTTCAATTTCCCCTTGAGGCTCTATAGAGACAGCAAACCTGGTCTACAGAGCAACAGCCAAGGCTACACAAAGAAACCCTGTTTTAGAAAAAAAAAAAAAAAAAAAAAA
>NW_026067989.1:4058307-4144512 GCF_014885135.2 Alexandromys fortis
TTAAAAAAAAAAAAAAAAAAAAAAAGGAAAGAAAGAAAATAAAGCAGGGGCGGTGATGGAGCATGCCTTTAATCCAAGCACTCTCTACACAGAGAAACCCTGTCTCAAAAAAACAAAAACAAACAAACAAACAAACAAAAACCAAACAAAAAAGAAAGGAGGGGGGGGCAGAGGCTGGTGGATCTGTGTGAGTTCGAGGCCTGCCTGGTGTACAGGTCTACAAGAGTTCCAGCACAGGCTCCAAAGCTACAGTGAAACCCTGTCGCGAAAAGAAAGGAAAGGAAAGGAAAGGAAAAAGGAAAGAAAGAAAGAAAGAAAGAAAGGAAGGAAGGAAGGAAGGAAGGAAGGAAGGAAGGAAAGAGGGCATACACTTAATATACTTAGTCTGTAATGTCACTTGAATGCAAAATTTTTGTGTGACAGGAGAAAGGTGATCGATCATCAACCCGGTGAAGGTAGCTCAGGGACTCCTAGCTGTAAATATACTTTCTCCCCACCCCCTCTGTGTGTGTGTGTGTGTGTGTGTGTGTGTGTGTGTGTGTGTGTTGTTGGGGCTATTATGTGCTAGTGTTTTGTTGAGGATTTTTGCATCAATAGTCCCATGAGATTCTCATCTGTAACTTTTTTTTCTTGCTAGGATTTGTCTGGATTTGGTGTTAAGATACTGGCTTTATATAACATAGTAGGAAATGTTGGAAAGGGTTGATGAATAATAGGTGGTGTGAATTCTTTTTGCATGCTTGGTAGGATTCACCGCTGTTGGCCTGGGGCTTTCTTGCTGGTCAGTTTTGAATTACTGATTAGTTTCTTCAGTTATTATTGGTTTGCTTTGATCATCTCTTCCCGAATGGTTTTGGTACTTATGTTCCTAGTAATGTTTATCTGTGCTAGCTTATTTGTTGATATGTTTATTTGTAGTATTTTAATAATTATTTTTGGTTTCTAAAGTTGGCAGTAGAGTAAGTTTTTGTGTCTCATTCTAGTAATTTTAGTCTTTTTCTTGCTCAAGTTAAATAAAGGACTGTCAGTTTCATTGATCCTTTTGAAGGATTAGCTTTTAGTTTAACTGACTTTTTTCCTGTTCTCTGATTATTTTCTACTCTAGTTTTGCATTCTTTTTATGTTAGACTTGATTTATCCCTTTTCATGGGGTCTTGAAATGGAGAAAGTTTATTGAGATACTTTTTTTTATTGTGATTATGATTAAGGTGTAGTCTAGCTATGCAAGCAAAACTAACCTCAAACTCAGGATCATGTTGTTTCAGCTGGCTGAGTGCTGGAATACAGATGTTGGCCACCTTGACTGGTTTGATTTGAGATCTTTTTTTTAAAGGTATGCTTTTATGTTTATGTTTGCCAACATCTAGGTATGTGCACCATGTGTATGCTTGGAGCTCACGGAGCTAGAAGATCTTTTTCTTTTTCTCTTTCTTCCTCTTCCTTCTCTTCCTTTTCCTCTTCTTTTTGGTTTTTCTAGAGAGTTTCTCTGTGTAACCTCGGCTGTCCTGGAAATCATCCTGTAGACCAGGCTGGCCTCAAACTCAGATCCACCTGTCTCTGCCTGCCTCCCAAATACTGGGATTAAAGGTGTGCACCACCACCACCCTGCTAGAGGATGTTCTTTTATTAACATTTTTTTTGATCCTGTTTTGTGGACTGGTGAGATGACTCAGTGGGTAAAGGTATATGTTTTCAAGCCCAGCAACCTGAGTTTGAGCTCTGTAACTCACACGATGGAGAGGATTCTAGTAGGTTTTCTGATCTCTACATAGCATTAGTGGTGGCATGTGCATGTTTCTTACCTCCACATACAAAAAGCAAATAAAATATAGCTAAAAAATTAAAAGTATTGGGAGTATTTGCTGCTCTTGAAGAAGACCTATGTTCATATCCCAGTACCTACCTTTGGTAGCTCACAAGTGCCTGCAACTCCAGTTCCATGGGATCCAATGTCTTCTTTTGGCCTCCAAGGATACCTGTATGCATGTGGTGGGCATGTAAACAAGCAGGCACACATACATACATACACAGTGTAGCTACTGCAGCTTTCTCTCATTGGTTGTTTGCCTGATTTCTTTTCTCTGTTAACTTCTACTCTTTGTGTTTGAATCTCAACTCTGTTTCTTATAGATAAGATATATTTTGGTCCACTGACTTTTTCTGTTGTATCTATGCTGTAATTACCAGTATATTTGGATTTGTGTTTGCTGTTTGACTTTTTATTTCCTATGCTTCATATAGTTTTTCTTCCTGTGTTCTTTTTTTTTTTAAAAAAAATATTTATTTATTATATATGCAATATTCTGTCTGTGTATATCCCTGCAGGCCAGGAGAGGGCACCAGACCTCATTACAGATGGTTGTGAGCCACCATGTGGTTGCTGGGAATTGAACTCAGGACCTTTGGAAGAGCAGGCAATGCTCTTAACCGCTGAGCCATCTCTCCAGCCCATCTTCCTGTGTTTTTTTTTTTTTTTTTTGGTTTTTCGAGACAGGGTTTCTCTGTGGCTTTGGAGCCTGTCCTGGAACTAGCTCTGTAGACCAGGCTGGTCTCGAACTCACAGAGATCCGCCTGCCTCTGCCTCCCTAGTGCTGTCTTCCTGTGTTCTTTACTTTCTTTTACACTGAGTGATTATTATCTTCTTTGCTTTTTAAAAATTATTTTTCTGAAGTCATCACTGTAGAGTTTGAATTATCTTACATCACTTTAGTCTGAAGAAGATTCATATTTCTTGGAAGTCAAGTCTGCTATCTACAAATTCTGTTTCTCTTCACAGAGAAGTCTTTATTTCACCTTCACTTTAAAATTTTATTATTATGTGTGCATAGTATATTATGGTGGCTGTATGCCATGGTGTTATATGGAGGTCAGAGGACAATTTTTCAGAGTTGGTTCTTTGTCCGTATTTCTGGGGCTTTTGAGGATCAAATTCAGATGGCCAGGATTGGTCAACAAGGTGCTTTTACTTCATGAGCCATCTCACTGTCCTAAATGCTTTAAAATTATATTTATTTTATTTATTTGGAGGCCATGGGTGCATGCCATGGTGTGCATGTGAAGGTCAGGTCTTTCTGCAGTGTGGCTTGGCATCAAGAGCCTTTATCCTCTGAGCCACCTTGCTGGCCTAGTTCCTAGATAGAATTTTCCTTGGTTAGCATTTAGTATTTATATGCCATCCTTCTGACTCCCTGAGAAGTAAGAAGTTGCTCTTACTGCGGTTCTCTTGAGAGTTACTAAGCATTTACTATGTATTTATTTAAATATTTTAGATTTATTATTTTATATCTTCTCCCCTTCCCAGAGTTTCTCTGTAGCTTTGGAGCCTGTCTTGGAACTAGCTCTTGTAGATCAGGCTGGCCTTGAACTCACAGAGATCTGCCTGCCTCTGTCTTTCAAGTACTGGGATTAAAGGTGTGTGCCACCACTGCCCAGATTTATTATTTTATCTGTATGAGTGTTTTACCTGTATGCGTGAGTGCGGCGTTTGCATCTTTTGGAGTTTAGAAGAGAGCATCATATTCACAGGGACTGGGATTACAGATGATTGTGAGTGCCATGTGGGTGCTGGGAATCAACCTTGGGTCCCTTGCAAGAGCACTGAGTACTCTTAATCGCTGAGCCAATTCTCCAGCCTGCCTTTTACCATATAATTTTTTTCTTTTTGTATATTTCAGCATTTTTACTGTGATGTTATCTGTAGTTTAGAGTTCATAGAGCTTCTAGGTATAGTTTTTAAATTTGGAATAATTTCAGTATTCTTTGAATATGTTTTTTCTGCTCCATCTTCTTTTTCTTTTCCTACTGTTACTAAAAAAAATGTACCATATGTACATTCTTTTGCATCCATTTTCATGGGTTTTCTTGGTAAAGTCACTGTTTGTCCTTAGAACAATTTCCAAAGACTTGGGATATATACATATTTTTATTGTTTGTTTGTGTCTCTCTATGTAGCCCTGGCTCTCCTGGAACTCTGATTGAGCCCCTATCCCTCACCCTCAGTTACAATACACACTGAGTCTTTCTTTCGTGCCCTTCCCTTCCTCTGAGCAAACACTTTTCTGAATTGGTCTTGTCGTCATTCCCTTGCTTTTCTCTGTGCCTTCAAGTACTGTCATTATAAAAGTTTAATTGAGAACCTTTGAGAATACAACTCTACTTTTTGAAGGATTTAACAGTGTAGTTGGGTGGAAGTGACAAATTAATCCTAAAACTGGTGGTACTACAAGAATATAAGCAAAATTCTAAGAAATTGTAGGGAGAAAACAGTTCCTTTCTTGGGTGATATGTTACATGTACTGTGAAGCAAGTGTCTTGATTTGTGTCTAGCTGAAGTTACTAAGATTTTAAGAAGTGAGCATTGGTAGAGAGGAAGAAGGCATTCAGAAAGGGTAGCGAGATGACATTACTTTCTTGGGACTTCTGTTTTGTTTTGTTTTTAGGTTTTCTTTTGAGACAGGGTCTTACTCTATAAATCTATAACTTACTGTATAATGGAATTTATTGCATAGCCCATTAGCCTTAAACTCAGGACATTCTTCCTTCTCAGCCTCCTGAGTGCTGAGTACAGGTGTTAGGTACTATATCTGGTTTATAGGAACTTTTGAGAAATGAGTAGGCTACATAATATTGTTGTGGGGCAGGCTTATTGTTTAGCTATTTGGTATAGAAAGCACTAGGAAAGTAAGCAAGGTTAGACAAAGATGCTTTTGTGTTTTCCTGATTAAACTCTGGACTGGAAATGAGATTGTGTACTGGTGAGGCAGTCGTTGGAAGGTAGATGTGACTTTCTAGGTATGATTGTACTAGCATGGTGTGCTAATGACATGGAAGGGAATGGAAAAGCGTTTTATGTGAAATTGACAGAACTTGATGTGAATGATGAGAGATGTCACTAAGATGACTCTCCCCACCCATGTGGATACCTCAGTAATCTCACATAATTAACTTGAGTTAGAAGCCATTCACATTTAATGGGTTAATTTGGTTCTGTTTGTACTTGAAGTATTTTATTTCCAGTTCTGAAATTAAATTGGTTCATATTGAACTTAGTACTTGTCTTGTTTAGATTTTAACAATCAAATTATCATTTCTTCATAGCCAAAAGAATGCAATGGTGTAAAGATTCCAATTGACACCAGTAAACCTAATCCAAATGATGTGGAGTTTGATAATCTGTATTTGGATATGAATGGAATCATCCATCCCTGTACTCATCCTGAAGACAAGTATGTAGTCCCTTTTTGCCATTGATAACACAGGTCATAGAAGTACTATATAGTCTATTACATTGTCTGCTTATAATTATAGACCAGCACCAAAAAATGAAGATGAAATGATGGTTGCAATTTTTGAGTACATTGACAGACTTTTCAATATTGTAAGACCAAGAAGACTTCTCTACATGGCAATAGATGGAGTGGTAAGTGCTAAAATACTTTAAAAGTCTCTTTCTGTTCTTTTAGCTTTCTGAATATTGCAATGAAAATCAGCTGACTAGTGAAAGATATTGACTGTTAATTTTAGAAAGAAAAGCCTGATACTTCAGTAATTCATTGATATTTTCTTTTAGTGCTTATTTTGTGTCATTTACTGTGCCTTATTGGTGATTGCCCTTTTCAAGTGACATAGGCCCTGAGTGAATTTCATTACTTACCAGTACTAGGTGACACATACAGAGGAGTTGAGAAGAGGCAGTTTGGATTTACTGTGGTGATAGAAAGAGAGGGTGGAAAATAATGTATAGATGTGCTTGTGAACATTTTGAATAGCATTATGTAAACATGAGTTATACATTTTTAGGCACCACGTGCCAAAATGAACCAACAGCGTTCAAGGAGGTTTAGAGCATCAAAGGAAGGAATGGAAGCAGCAATTGAGAAGCAGCGAGTCAGAGAAGAAATACTTGCAAAAGGTAGGGAGAGTGTACCTTTAATTTGGACTTTTCCCCTTTCTTCTGCAGTTCCCAAAGCTTTAAAATTCTTTGTGGGTACCTAGGTTTAATCTAAGTCTCACAGAAGAGGGAAGTGGGAAAGGGATACTGAGACCTGGTTCTTATCCAACCCAGTGTGTGTGGTGTGATGTCTGGTTAGTTTTATCAGGTTTATTTTTTGATGTGTGCTACCCATAGCAATATAATAGACAGGAAAACCATGATTTTATTTGATGATAAATTGGATTTTACAGCTGGAGAAAA
This sequence comes from Alexandromys fortis, assembly GCF_014885135.2. Lineage (NCBI taxonomy): Eukaryota > Metazoa > Chordata > Mammalia > Rodentia > Cricetidae > Alexandromys > Alexandromys fortis. The sequence goes on from NW_026067989.1 coordinate 4,064,501, forward strand.
AGATGTCATGGACTGCATTTATAAATCTTACTATGGGGGCTGGAGAGATGGCTCAGCGGTTAAGAGCATTGCCTGCTCTTCCAAAGGTCCTGAGTTCAATTTCCAGCAACCACATGGTGGCTCACAACCATCTGTAATGAGGTCTGGTGCCCTCTTCTGGCCTGCAGGCATACACACAGACAAAATATTGTATACATAATAAATAAATATTTAAAAAAGAAAAAGTATTAAAAAAATAAATCTTACTATGCTATATTAATTTATTTGGAAGTGTGTAAGTATATAGTTATTTTAGACATGGCTTTAATTAAGACTCTTAAAGTTTGTTTATGATAGAATATCTTAATGATTTATTAATATCTATTGTCAAAGTTAAAACCATTATCCAGTGCTTATGTTCTTTTGTTACAGAGGAAGTACTTCATGATTTTCATTCTACTGGTGTTCTAGCACCTTTTGTATGTTTGACAGTCTTCTTAAAGACGTGGTTCTCAACCTGTAGGTTATAATTAATACCATTGAGAGTCAAACGGCCCTTTTACAGGAGTTGCATATTAGATCTCCTGTATATCAGATAATTACATTATGATTCATGACAATAGCAATATGAAAATAATATTGTGGTTGGGGATCACCACATCATGAGGAACTGTTTTAAATGGTTGCAGCATTAGGGAGGTTGAGGACCACTGTGTTACAGTTTTATTTAAATTGAAGGGGGGAAATGCTGTTTTCTTAGGGGGGGTTATTTTTTCTTACATGATAACATGTTTCTTTTATATTTGAATGTTTTTGTTACTGTTCACTTTTGGTGATTAGTTTATTTCACTTTTTATGGGGAAAACAAAAACATTGTCTCTTTTGTCTAGGTGGCTTTCTTCCTCCAGAAGAAGTAAAAGAAAGATTTGACAGCAACTGTATTACACCAGTAAGTAGTCTCAGGTTTTGCTAGCTGCTGCTAACTCTTAAATGGTAGGTTAATTTCTTTCTTTCTTTCTATCATTTTAGGGAACTGAGTTCATGGACAATCTTGCTAAATGCCTTCGCTATTACATAGCTGATCGTTTAAATAATGACCCTGGGTGGAAAAATTTGACAGTAAGTTTCACACTTTAGTACTTCAAAAAGATTAGAGTGACCATTTGAGTCTGTCCTTTGATATGACTGATATTATTTATGATTTTCTCCCTTAAAATGCTAGTTGACTGTCAGAAAAAAGAGAAACTTTCCAGGTTATTGGAAATGGGATGCCTTTCATGGCTAGGTTTTATATAGCTGAATTTTCTCTTAATGCCAATTTCTTTCTCTTACCTCATGTGAAGCTATAAAATGGAATTCATAAATCTTAAAAATACATGTATAATAATGTAGTTTTTAACTAGAAAGTAGATATTAGATAACAGATTAAAGTTGTGGGACTGCATTTACAAATGGATAAATGAAGCTTGAGTGAACTATTCTGTAATTGTGGCTTAAGGTGTGTTTCCTTTTAATTAGACTTCGTAAACTCTACCTTTTATTGATTGCTCTTGGGTTTGATACTTTATCCTTGATAGTAAGTAGTCAGAGTCTGTGAATTGATTGGTAGTACTAATGGGCATCTGACCCTAGTCCTGTTATTCTTTTCCACTCTATGTGGTTAGTGTCTCAGTGGTGTACTGTCAGTGTTTAGCACACATCTTCAGAGTTTTTCCACGTAGTAACACCACATTAACAAAATCATCTGTTTTTCCTTAAAGCAGTCAGTCTTCCTCTTGTTCTGGTAGAAACTGGGAAGATGAACTAAACATATTCAACTTTTTTTAATAGGTTATATTATCTGATGCTAGTGCACCTGGTGAAGGAGAACACAAAATCATGGATTACATTAGAAGACAAAGAGGTAAAATTCAAAAGTGTTTGATTGTATATTTGTTCTAATAAATATAACTCAGGCTGGGGATATAACTTAATGGTAAAAGATTTACCTGCACATGGGGTACTTTGGGTTTTATTCCCAGCACTGCCTATAAACAAACAAAAGGGCTGTTAACTAGAAAATACTTGGCAAGTTGTGGTACTTCTTTTGTAGATGATATGTTTCTATAAATATGTCTCTTTTTTTTTTTTAGCCCAGCCTAACCATGACCCAAATACGCATCATTGTTTGTGTGGAGCTGATGGTATGTTTCTTCTTGAGGATTTTCTGTTCTTGGGTTAAGCCAGAATATGTTGTTGTATTGTTGTGTTGTGGATATTTCAGGGTTGGTTGATAGTTCCCAGATGTCTTGCCTAAGTTTAGAAGGAATCTCTGTTGATTTGCTGTTGTACTGTGGTCACCTGTCAGGAATTTTGTTCTATGTTTTCTTTAAACTTTATAAAGCATGTCACTGACTTTACGATGGGTAGTTTCCCACATGTAATCTGAGTTGGGGTTTGTTGTAGATTCATGTCTGAATGGCTTTGTAGACAGAACTACTACTAGGATTACTTTTTGATTTTTGCTTCCTATGCTCTGTTTCGTTGGGCTTTTTCTTTTCTTTTCTTTTATTTTTTTTTTTTTTTTTTTTGTTTTTTTTTTGTTTTGTTTTTCGAGACAGGGTTTCTCTGTGGTTTTGGAGCCTGTCCTGGAACTAGCTCTGTAGACCAGGCTGGTCTCGAACTCACAGAGAACCGCCTGCCTCTGCCTCCCGAGTGCTGGGATTAAAGGCGTGCGCCACCACCGCCCTGCTCGTGGGGCTTTTTCTTGTGTCATCGTTTAATAGTACTTTGATTACGGTAAAGGATTCTTCCAAAGTGCCATTCATTTGTTTTATTTCTTATTGATTGATAGCTGATCTTATTATGCTTGGTCTTGCTACACATGAACCTAACTTCACCATAATCAGAGAAGAATTCAAGCCAAACAAACCCAAACCATGTGCCCTTTGTAATCAGTTTGGACATGAGGTCAAGGATTGTGAAGGTTTGCCAAGAGAAAAGAAGGGAAAGGTAAGAACTTTAAGATGGACAGTACTGCATTTAAAAAGTATGTTATCATGGGAAAATTAACGCTGTCACGAAGTATGTCATTTAACTATTTAAGTGTATAGTTAAGCACCAAGTCTATTCAAACTGCTTCATAAAAGTATTTCACAGAAATGTAGCTTATAAAATAATATAAGGTGAACCTGTACTCACAAGCTTACGCATACTCATATTTTCTACTTTATGTGTTTCTAATGTAATTTGTGTTTCTGTGAAGGTAAGTTCTCATAGATGATGATGCCCATTGAATGTGAATTATGTATGGAAGATATTTTAGATGATTAGTATTTTTTAAGGGAACTACACCTCAAATACATTAGATATTCTGTTTTCTATTTATTTGAGCTTACTTGGTTGGATGAAGTTCAATCTACATGTGTTGCTATTTTAAGAACTTTGTTCTTGGAGAAAAAGTGAAAAATAAATAAATATACTATATGGTTTTGTAGTGCAGATAGAATAAATGAAGTATACATGTGTCTGAGAAGGGACCAGAGGAGTATACAACAAAATACTAATATTGGTTGGACATAGGTGATGAAAGACAAATATGTCTTTCATACTGACCTATAAGTTAAAAATGTTTTTTTATTTTTCTTTAGAAGGTTTTATTTTAAGGTGTGTGTGTGTGTGTGTGTGTGTGTGTGTGTGTGTGTGTGTGTGTTACTCTGGATCTGGAGTCATAGGTTGTTGTGCGCTTCCTGATGTGGGTGCTGTGAACTGAACTTGGGTCCACGGAAAGACTATTCATCTGTATCTGTCTCCCCAAAAGTAAAATATGCACTGCTGGACCTTCATACCAAATACTTACTTACTTATGGTCTAGATGTGTTTATTTTTAAAATTGGTGGTCTTTTCAAATTTAGTACTTAACTATTAAATGGGATCTTACATTAGAAAAACCCTAAAATTTGTGTGACTAGAAAAAAAATTTCAGGGTTTAGTCTGGGCATAATCTCCACTGTCTTTCTTACAGCATGATGAACTTGCAGATAGTCTTCCTTGTGCAGAAGGGGAGTTTATCTTCCTTCGGCTGAATGTTCTTCGAGAGGTATGTTTCAGTGATTATTGGAACTGGCATTCCTCAAACATGTTCTTTTCATTGCTTTGATGTCAACATTCTCTTTTGGTTGTAGTATCTGGAAAGAGAGCTCACCATGGCCAGCTTACCATTCCCATTTGATGTGGAGAGGAGCATTGATGACTGGGTGTTCATGTGCTTCTTTGTGGGCAATGATTTCCTTCCTCACTTGCCGTCACTAGAGATTAGGTATGTGTATCTGTGGGGTGTTCCAATGACTGTCTCAGCCTTCTTGACTTTACAGAGCCCACTGGTCCTAATGAATAATGTTTGTCTCCTGGTGGCAGGGAAGGTGCTATTGATCGTTTGGTTAACATATACAAAAACGTGGTACACAAAACTGGGGTAAGTTTATTCTTGAGTAATTTAAAAACAGAAGTATTTGGTTTTCTAGGCAGATCATTTTACATGTATTTTATCACTTCCAGGGTTACCTTACAGAAAGTGGCTATGTCAATCTACAAAGAGTACAGATGATCATGTTAGCAGTTGGTGAAGTGGAAGATAGCATTTTTAAAAAGAGAAAAGATGATGAGGTAAATACATTGCAATAGCTAAAATTACTACTGTCTCTCATAGGCTGTGATAGACTTTTTACCTGTCTGTGTGTAATACCACTGTAATGTGTTGTCACATAATCCCAAGCTTGGTACTTGATTATTTTATAAAGGCTGCGATGCTTGCTGTGTGTAACTGTGTATTGTACATTGTTTGAGTTGTATTGCAGTTTTTCTATTCCTAATCTTATTTAGGATATAAATCTTAAACTAGCTAAAACATGGCTACCACATTTTACAGAAACCGTTTATACTCTAGAAAACTGGGTAAGGACTAGGAGTTTGTATTCTAGGAGTCCAAGTATAGGATCTGAGTTGGATAGCGTCAGCTAGAACAGAGTGATGGAAGAATGTAGGTTTTGTGGAGGGTGGTAGCTCCCTCCACAAATTAAAACATAGAGGAAGGAACTAAAGTTAAAAAAAAAAAAAAGGCACTTGGACCATGTAAGACTGACAAGTGCTTTTAGAGAAGTCCCGATTTCTATCCTAGGCAGTTTGGTGTTTGTTGAATCCATTCACTGAGATAGCAAATACTGTGAGTATAGGAGATTGGGGTGAGAGACCAGATACAAATTGAAGTTCATTTTGGATATGAGTATGAGGGGACTACAGGATGTCTGACATGGGGATGGGGAAAATCTTGAAAACAATTTTAGAACCTTGGTTGATGGGAGGAGGTACTTGAAGCCATGGTGGAATGTGAAATTCTGTGGGAGCTTGTGTAGAATGAAAGTGCCCTACGAGAGCTTGGGAAACATTTACCATTAATAAGAGGTAAAAGGAGATCCCTAAATAGAAGAAAAGCTGTAGGTTAGAGTGACTTAGTCATACTACCTAGCCCTTGGCCAGGGGTACAAAGCCTAAGGAAGCAGGTGGGCTGGAATGGCAGCAATCTACAGTCAGAATGTTTGGAGATTGATATGCAGGGGTAGCAAAGGAGACCAGAATGGGGAAATGAGATGATAGTAGCTTCTTCTTTTTTAAAATCTATTTATTATGTATACAGTATTCTTGGTATTCTGTCTGCACATATGCCTGCAAGCCAGAAGAGGGCACCAGATCTCATTACAGATGGTTGTGAGCCACCATGTGGTTGCGGGGAACTGAACCCAGAACCTTCAGAAGGGCTAGCAGTGATGTTAACCACTGAGCCATCTCTCCAGCCCAGATAGTAGCTTCTTAAAGAGAAAAATTCTTTTGTAAGCTAATTTTGTAAAAAACAAAAACAAACAAAAAAACCCACATGGCTTTATTGAGCAAATAGCAAATAATAATTATATATTTTTTAAACTTTGTATATCACAATTCTGTTCTAGTTTTAGGACTTTGAATCTCTCTTATGTAATGAAGAGTTGACTAAGCGACTAAATAAGCATTCTTTCCAATTGCCTTGATATTGAGTTGTTTTCTTCCAGTATCTACTGGAACAGCTGTTTTGGAGTGTGTGTGTGTGTGTTTGACTATATCTTCAACACTTAACAGTTTTTTTACTTTATTACTATTTATACTTAACAAAAAATAGTATATGCTTTGTTACAGCTTGGTATAAAAAAATCCTTGCAAGAGCAGTCTTTTTATGTGACTTTAGCAGATGCTATCACATTAATATTGATGATAAGTTAGCATTGAAGCAGAAAGGGTTTGATTTCTGCCTTAGTGTTTCAGACTTAATATGATTTCTGGCTGACCTAGTAAGAAGATATTTTAAGCCTTGGTGTCCATTTTGTCATATTGTTTTCCCCCTTGCCTGGAAACAGGGGAAACATCAGAATTTCAGTTTGAAACTTCTAGAAAGTATGTTTGTGGTTTTTGACACATTCATAAAAGTATTCATAGCACATAAAAGTTAAAGACCAATAAGGTTCACACCAGCAGTATGTTCTTCTGTTTATGTGTTACTACCAACCCTCTAAGTCAGATATTTATCAGATAGCAGAATGGAAGGCTTCAGAAAAGGATGCATTATGAGCTTTGGAATTCTTACTATGAGCCTAGCTATGTGCCAGTGTTTTGATTGCCAATGATAAGGCAGCAGAAAACCAAAGTAAAACACTAAAGTAAAACTAGACAAAAATTTCTGCCTTCTGGAAGCTTGCATTCTTTAGTGGAAGATGAACAACAAATATAGTCACCAACTCCACCATGTAATGTGGTAGTTTTAAATGCCATTAAGATTTAAAAACAAACAAACAAAAAACAACAGCAGTTGAAACAGTATGTGGGAAAGTGGTAATGGCACTAGAAATCACAGTGAGGCCGTGCTGAGAGATGAGTGTGAATAAAGACATGAATAATGTGGAGAAGTATGCTATGTAGATATTTAATGAAAACACTTAAAACCCAGAGAATAGCTGTGCCAAAGCTCTGGACAGGAGCTGCTATACAGAACAACAAGAAGCAAGTATTATGTGGCATGAGCAGAGGCAAGAAGGTAAGAGTATTAGTGTAGAGTTCCAAAAAGTGATGGGGGCCAGATCTAGTGCCCCATAGGCCATCTTAAGGACTTTACTATGCTTCAGTGGAGGGTTCTGGATAGAAAACTGACAAGATCTGACTTTCCACCTACCTTGTTTTGATTAACTATTGAGGGCAGAGGGATTCTGAACAAGTTTTGAAAGTAGTGCCAATGGGACTGGCTGATGGGCTAAATGCAGGTTGTAAAAGAGAAATGAGGTGTCAGGAATGACCCCAGGGTACTTCCAAGCAGTTAGAAAGTGTTTGGAGCAGCTCCCCTAGGAAAGATTAGGGTGCAGGAAAGTCTTAGAGTTTTAGGTGAGTATTCCATTTTGGACATGTTTAGTTCAAAGTACGCAGATGGAGATTTTGAAGGAGCAGAAGTCCTGTTTAGTAGTATATAGATCGTGTTTAAAGCCAAGAGCTTGTGCTCATTCCCATGGGAAGAGAGAAGTGAAGAGGTCCAAGTACTGGGCTCAAGGCAACAATAACATTGTGTAAAGGCAGGAGCAAGGATAGGGGAAAGCCAGGTGAAGAATGTGACTGGAAGAAGTTCTGAAGAGTGACAGATTTCACAGTCTGCAGATGATCTAGATAGAAGCTGCTTTGGGAGAGAGGAAGAAAGCTTTATTAGAGAAATCAGTAAGGGAACCAGCTAGATAGCTCAGTGGGTGAAAGTACTTGCTTCCAAGCCTGCATTTGGTTTCTGAAACCCACATGGTAAGAGAGGACAGACTCCTGTAAGTTCTCACATGTGTGCCCGTGCTCGCTCATGTGCGTGTGCACACACACACACACACCCCTCTCATACATCTCTCTTTCTCTGATGTAAATTAATAAAATAATCGAGAGCTAGGGATATAGCTGAATACATAGAGTACTTACCTCACATGGAAGAAACCCTAGGTTAGATTTCCAGAACCACAGATAGAAATCCAAGTGGAAGAAATCAATAGTTTCCATACCATTGGAGGTTTCAGGTATGCTTTATTAAACCTCTCTCCTGAGCCGGTGTGGTGGTGTATATCTTTAATTCTAGCAGAGGCAGGTGGTTCTGTGAATTCCAGGACAGCCAAGGCTACACAAGGCTAAACTGTCTTGAAAAACAAGACTCCACGCCTTTAATCCCAGCATTCGGGAGGCAGAGGCAGGCGGATCTCTGTGAGTTCGTGAGTTCGAGGCCAGCCTGGTCTACAAGAGCTAGTTCCAGGACAGGAACCAAAAACTACGGAGAAACCCTGTCTCGAAAATTCAAAAAAAAGAAAAAGAAAAAGAAAAAAGAAAAACAAGACTCCTCTCCTGAGAGAAAACACCAATTTCAAATCTCATTAAAGTTTTGCATTGCGCTTGGGAGAATGCACTTAGGGTAACCACCAGCAGTATATCTGCTGGCTTCTGTTTCAGTCCCAACAGAAACCGTGACCATTCTGTTTTACTTTGTTGGGTGTGAGTGTGCAAAGCTGTGGAATGAACCGTTTGTTAATGAGCAATATCAGCCCTAAATCTTAGAGAGCTGAAAACATGACTGCCCTTTGAGAACAGAGAGAAAGAATCCTTATTCATAAACTTGGCCCAGAATAAATAGTAAATCTGAATTCTCTTTTTTCCTGTTGATAGCTTTTTGGAAGCTAGGGGTTAGTGTTTGTGGAATTCCACTTCTTTCTTGCTTGCCATTTGTGCTGGACTTAGGAGTGGTTAGCAGCCTTTAGTAATGTAACCAAATGTTTTCATTCAGCTATCTCGTAGAGGTTTTAAATGGTAATTATATTTAACAAGATAAGATTCATTGTTTTTGTATTTGTATTTTCTCCATATTGAAAAGCTTATTCCATCTAGGTAAAGCTACGGTCTTTGTCATAGTTCTTCCATTTTCCTGCAGTGTATTTTTAAGATCTGAAAACTTCAAGAACAGTTTACTTTTATCTAAATTCAGTCTTTCTGCATATCTAGAGTTCTGATAGACAGGGCTTTGTATATATATAGTGTGAGTCCTAGTTTAGTTAGGTTCCCATATTATTGATATTTTCCTTTAAAACTTAAATGGTCTTTCGAATCACTCCTGCTAATGTTTAACTCTGACATTTTTGTGTAATTATTTGACAGAATATGTGGATTTTATACTTTTAGGACAGTTTTAGAAGACGACAGAAAGAAAAAAGAAAGAGGATGAAGGTGAGTTTTAATTAATTGCATGGGATTGGTCATAGTTTAACTTTTTTTGAGGATGATAAATAATCCTTAGTCAAGACCATCCACCCCCAGTCCGCTGTCTTGTGTGTATGTGTGTGTGTGCGCGCATGCATGCATGCATGTGCACATGGGCATGTTGAGGTAGGGAATATATGTATCTGTCTAGCCTGAGTTGGTCTTGAGCTCTCAATCCTCCTGCCTTAGTCTCTCAAGTGCAAAGGATTATTGGTATGTGCCATTGTACACAGTCATTTTTAAAGAAGTCCCTTTTGAGTTTTAGTGTCAGGAGTTCTACATGATGGACAAGAAGTGGGCAGCAAGTAGCCTTTTTCTATTAGAATTGTTTGTAACAGTTAGGTAGTTTTTGTAATAAGAATAGTTGGCCCTTTGTATCTTCTTGGAAGCTACTGTACACATTTTCTCTTCCTTCATCTTTGTCAGATTCTAATCCTCTTAGAATGTGACCCTCTGAATTTTGTTTCTCTCTTTGAAATCTCCTCAGACTCCTTTGTCCCTTCAAAATTCACTTCTATTTTGGTTTTGGTCTAATTCTGCCGATCTAGAACCACCCCCTCCCCCATGTTCTAAATTCACCTATTGTGCTGTTGAGGGGTTCCTTCATTTGTACTTCTAATTACATTCCTGCTTTTGTTACTCCCTTCCATTATACACATGGCCTTCTTTGTTGGTTTTGCTCCTAGTATGGATCAGTCCTTTCTTTTAACTATGCTGCTTATTGTCTGACTGTGATAGATTCTGTCTGTTATTGCATAATGCTTTATAGTCACCTCACCTTATTTTTCTTACCAGATGGATTTTCTGACTTGTTGCCTTTACTATGTTTTATAAGAATTGAGCAATATCTGAAACTGAAAGGGAGAAATGTTAAGTTGCTTACCATTGCATTTGGATTCACGAGCACTGTCTTAGTTAGGGTTATCATTGATATGATGAAACACCATGACCTAAAACAACTAGGAGAGGGTTTATTTCTCTCAGAGTTCCACATAAACAGTTCATCATCAAAAGCACTTATGAGGACTATTCCATTATCTTCTTTGTTTCCTGTCACTAATTGTTTTGTAATTTAATTTTACTTCTGTTTTATGTTAGAGAGATCAACCAGCTTTTACTCCTGGTGGAATATTAACACCTCATGCCTTGGGTTCAAGAAATTCCCCAGGTTGTCAAGTAGCCAGTAATCCAAGACACGCGGCCTATGAAATGAGGATGCATAGTAACTCAGTAAGTGACTTGCTTCTTTGTGGTGTTGCATGGAGAATGTTCAATTCCTTTTAAAATTGTGTGTGGATTTTATTATTTTGTCTAAGGTTTTGTTTGACAGGGTTTTCCCAACATTGTCTCAGAATATTTTTAACTTTATTAAATCTGTCTTTATCAAGATGAAAATTACTAAATGAAGTGAAAGAAAATGGGATAGTCAATACAAGTTATCTAAAGAGATAGCTAAATGGCATTGGTGTTCCTATAATACATGGACTACAGCTGTTTGGCTCTACCCCAAAGAACTGATTGGTAAATGGTACTAAAAATGTAAAAATTTGGGGTATCCAAATGTCTTAAGGCCTAGATTAGGGAGCACAGTGGCTTTTGCTGTCTTATTTTTTCCTTCCTCCTAGGAACCAGTTTTGAGCTTTTGCCATCTGTTTTTTATCTTTACAAATACAAATTACCCAAATTTTGGGTAGTAACGGATACCTTAAAATATCTTTTCGGAACTATTCTGTGCCTTAATTAGACCATGAGGATTAAGTCATTGAGGAATATCTTTTTTTTTTTTTTGATAGGAAATACTGTATTTTGAAAAGCATACAATTTCTCTATGCTTTTGCTTGGGCAGTTAATATGAATGTCACCCACATAGATAAGACTTACCTAATAATGAACATTTACTGGTTGATTAACTACTTGTGCTAGACAAGCAGAATACTAGTCAGTGATCTTTGACACACATAATTTATTTAACACTTGTTATACCATCTAAAAAGAATATCATCATCAGTGTCGGGGAAGCTCACAGAGGTTGCACTGCTCAAGGCCATGCATGCATCCAGTAGAGGCTGAACTTGGTATGTCAGACTCTTACCAGTCTGTTGGATAATGCCCCCCTCTCTCATTTTCCAAATACAAAGATACCTTTCTGTACTGATTTGTTTAGACATTGAATATGTATTTTTAAAAGAAATTATTTAATGATTATTATTGTGCTTGTATGATGTGTGTGTGAGGGTGCTGTGAATCACTGTGCACTTATGGAAGTCATAGGGCAATTTGTAGAGTTGTTTTTCACCTTTCACAATTTTTTTTAAAAAGACAGACTCTAACTATACAGTCCTGGCTGGTACTCACTGTGTAGACTAGTCTAGTCTCAAACTCTCAGAGTTTGTGATTAAAAGCTGTGTCTGGCCTTTTCTTTTTTGATATATGTGGGTTGAACTCAGAGTCTTGTTCTGGTACAGCAAGTGTATTACTCACTGAGCTGTCTTTCTAGCCTTGGTTTATTAAATTGCTCTGAACAAAGCTGACATACGTTTTTGAAAGAAAAGTATTTTAAAGTTCTATGTGAAGTATAGCCTAACATTTTTTTAGTATGTAATGTGGACTGTCTTCATGCTAAGATTTTTGTTTTACTATCATTAAAGCCTATAGAGCCTTGTGAGCTCTCATTTTAAAGTATTTCAATTTATTTAAAATAGCTAACCTGCTGTGATTAGCAGAAGGAAAGCTTAACTATGAAAATGTTATCTATCATGACAATTTTGGTCATTTATTTTAACTATAATCGCAAAGATTTTTTTAAAATAATTAATTAAATATTAAAATATTTAGGGTCCTGTTGTGTTCTTTGAGTTTGGTACAAAGGAAAAATAGTAATTTATCATTCAAGTTTTTTTTGCAATACTAATGAAAGTCCTCACTTTTCTATTTTATATACTTCATCTTAAAACAATACATATAAAATAATTTAACAGTTTTCAGGTAAAGTCTTTGCTGCCTTCCAGAGTGGTTGGGTATGGCTTACTATTTGATGGCACTCTCACAAGCTTTGTCTGATGTGTGTAAGTGTTATGTATTACAGATAATATGTACTATGTATTTGATTTTCCATTCAGGTTTTTTTTATAACTTTATTGTTTGATAGTAGAGACTAATTGTAAATTCATAATGTAGGAAACTACCAAAAGAAATCAAGACTCAAGCTGAATAATTTTTTTATGTTTGTTAAACTATTATTTTTTTTTTTAAAACATGTTTTGTTTTAATAATTCTTTGGAATTTGAACATAGAAAGCTTGGTACTTTGTTGGATTTCTTGGGAAGGGAACTGGTGTGGGAGAAGGTCAGTCTCTTTGTAGATACGTTTGCTCTCTGTTTAATAGTTTTGAAAATTATCACCATGAAACTCTTAAGTGGTAGATATTTGCCTATATCTTCTTGTGTAAAATGAATAATGCAGTCCTTCTGTAATGTCATAATTGTCTGCAGAGTCCCTCAGTATCTCCTAATACAAGTTTTGCATCTGATGGCTCCCCATCTCCACTAGCAGGAATTAAGAGAAAAGCAGAAGACAGTGACAGTGAGCCAGAGCCAGAGGATAACATCAGGTAAAGCCATTTTTTTTGGTAGAACTTTGTTAGCAAATTGCTGAAATAGATGTGGTCTAATTATTGCTATTTAGCTTAGAGCAGCAATGCCTTCAGATACTTGCCTGTGATCTTTTTATCCATCAGTAATTAATGTGGAGAGTTAGAATAGTCACTAATTCCACAGAGATGTGTAAGCTGTTGCTGTTAAACCCAAGTATCTAGATTAGTATGCAGGCAGCTTTCTGTCTTCCAAGCCACTTTCCCCTCTGAGACCAAGCACTAGATTGGCTAGTCACGAATATTTAGCTCCAATAATGTGATCTGAATGTTACTGTTTGGAGATTAAAATTTCAAGTTGCTTAGCCTAGAAAGTTAAGATACATTTTGACAATAACATAGTTTGCTTTAGTGTTCTCAACTGAAAAGGTTGCTCTTCAAAACGAAATGTGCAGAAGTCATTTTAAGATATAAATATGTATTTTAAAAAAGAACTATAGAATTGCATATGTACAATTTTGTTTCATGGCAGAGAAGTTTTTTTCCTTTTAACTACGTACTTAAATTTTATAGTGAGAAGCTTTGATTCTGTAATTGGTTCAGAGGCTGGACTTGGAGTCATTATGTAAAAAGATTACTAGCCTCTCCTATACCCAAGTCCAGATTACCCTGTGCTCTCTTTACAAAAGGCCAACAATTTAAAACATTGTAGCTCACTAAGAATTTAGGAAGATGGTGTCTTTCAAAGTCCAGCAAGGCAAATTTCTTGCACAGGAGATAGAATGTGGGTATTCTTATTTATGATTAAGAACTTCATGTGTATGTCATATATGACTTGATTTTCCTAGAATCCTTTAATATTGGATCAATGGGGAAAAATTAGATCAATAAATTGCCATGAGATAAACATTTAATTAATATATCTCTGGTCTTTGCCCTGTCACTTTGGGTTTTCATCCTAGAAGTTTTAAATGTATTTATGTGTTTTAGCCTGAATCCTGAATGTATGCCTTTGTTCCATGTGTGTACCTGGTACCTGGAGAGGCAAGAAGAGAATTTCAGATACCCTGAAATTGGAGTTACAGATGGTGGTTGGGTGCTGGGATGTGAACCCTAGTCTTCTGGAAGAGCAGACAGTGTTCTTAACCTCTGAGCTCTCTCTCCTCTGAATTGTCTCCCCAACTCCCCGCCCCCTTTCTTTTTTTAAACACAAGGCACTGAGTAGTCTAAGTTTGTGTGGAAATTGCTTTGTAGACCAGGCTACTCTTGAGCTGACAGAGATGTGTGCCTGCTTCTGCCATTGAGTGCTAAGATGCATGTGCCATATTACCCAGCTAGATTGTTTTTTGTTTATCACATAGCCATTATGATAAACACTAGGTTAATAGGTAATTTATTACTTAATGGGTGCCAGGGTTATTCAAGGCTTCTATCAAGAAATGGTTAAGGCTTTTGTCATTTGTTTCATTTATACTGTTATGTAAAACAGTAGAGTAGAGGCCATTTCTTCTAGTTCTAAGAGACTTTTTGTTTTTGGTAGATAGTTTGGGAAGATAGTGTATTCTCCGAAGTTATTTTGTAAAAGTCTGACATGCGTTAATGGAGAAGGACTTGATGTTCTTGGTCTCCCTTGATTTTTTTTGAAAGTGTCCTTTAGTTTTTTTCTTGTTCCTTGAATAACATATTTAAATCTTGGAAAGAATAAAGATAAAAAACAAAACACAATTTTTGGGGAGTGAAAATTGTTTGTGGGGCTGGGGAGAGACAGATGAGTGCTTAAGAGCATGGGCTGCTCCTGCAGAGGACCTGGGTTTCATTCCCAGTATGAATTTGGCAGCTAACTCCAATTCCAGGAAATCCTGTGGTCATGAAACATGCATGTTGTGCTCAGTCATGCATGTTGGAACACACACATAAAATTTAAGATGTGATTGTTTATTTTTAATGTTAATGATAATTAGTAAATTAACGGACCTGTTCTAGGTTATACCAGAACATAAGTGAGGAGAATAGGGATATGAGGGGAGGGGATGCAGAAATATATCTCTCTCTCCTAGTAAGTCATCAGAACTCTGTGTTGCAAGAGGTATGAAGTGAGCAAAGATAGTGAGTACAAGTATCACACAATCTTGCTTGCTTGCTCCCTAGATTTTTAAATATCTTTTTAACATTTAAAATACTACTTTAAAAATAACTTACTTTTTTTATATGGTTTAACATATTGTGACAAATTTGAAATATAAAATGTCTTCAATATTTTAATCTTAGAACATAGTTTTAGAATTATTAAACAATAAAAAACATGGAAAGCAGAATTATGATCAGCAAGTATCATGTATTTACTGAAAAAATGGTTATTCTCTTTTTTTTTTCAAATGTAGTTATTTAATGGCCTTACCATAATCATTATTTGGGTTTCTGATGTCTAATTATCATTGGTGCTAAAAGTAGAGCTCATCATTTTAGAAAGTTAAATGAATCTCTGTTAACAGTTTTTCTGTTCAGATTCTTCAATTTCCCTTAGATATTAAATATAAATTGATTTAGGTTGGAACCAGTAGACTATTGCTGCAGATGTATTAATTCAACATAAACTTATTTCACCTAATTTTTAGGTTATGGGAGGCTGGTTGGAAGCAGCGATACTACAAGAACAAATTTGATGTAGATGCAGCTGATGAGAAATTCCGGCGTAAGGTTGTTCAGTCTTATGTTGAAGGACTGTGCTGGGTTCTTCGATATTATTACCAGGTACCAAAAGAATTTTTCCTTTTAAGTTTTGGCTACTCATTTTAGAAAATTAGTAATTTCTGTAGCTGTACATAATGTTGAATATTCTTAGATAGAATCCATACTTGTTATTTAAAACTTTCTATTAAAATTTCTTTAATATTTGTAAGGACTTGGAATTTCCTTAGAAATTACTGTATCAGTAAAATTTGATTTTGTTACGTTAAAAGATTTTAGGATCAGAGTGTTTGAATTGGTCTTTAAAATGATTAAAGTTTACTGGGGTTTTGGTTTGATTGTTTAAATAGAGTTTAAAAATAACTGAGTATTTGATAGTCACTAATTAAAGAAAAGATACAGTGTAAATCATACCAATAGAAATTTGGAAGGAATTTGGTTGTACCAGCACTCCTATAGTATTATGATTTTTATATGAAATAGAATATTGAATTTTTGTTAATTGGTTTTATTTGATGAAAGAAGCTTGAGATTGGAAAGAAATGTCATCAAATATATTAAGGATAAATATCTTAGCCCAATTGTGTTTGTGAATATAAAATTTGATGAAAAAAAAATTTAAAAAAAAATATACAATTTGATGGTAACTACTGTAGTAGGAGCTGCGGGCTGCATTCCTGCCGCCCAGCTCCTGGCTGCCAGCTAGCTTATGCCCCGAAATAACAACACACAAACTGTATTCATATAAACACTGCTTGGCCCAAGGTGGTGACTTACCAGGGAGATTCTAGCCTACGTCCATCTTGGGTCGGAGCTTCATCGCATCTGCCCTGGAGAGCAGCAGCATGGCATCTGTCTCACTTCTCCCAGCATTCTGTTCTGTCTACTCCACCCACCTAAGGGATGGCCTATCAAATGGGCCAAGCCAGTTTGTTTATTAACCAATGACCTTCCTCCATCAAACTACTGATTATTCAAGAAGTTTCACCATATGTTTTAGGTATAGGAACCACTGATATGAAGTAGGCAACTAAACAATATTTTGAACTCAGAAAATTAATGAGTGAAGTATATAACAGAAGGCTTATTTTACAAATATTATAGACTTTTTTTATACCATGTTCATTGTTAAGAGTATTTTGCTTTTGTCATTAATGATTTTAGGGCTGTGCTTCCTGGAAGTGGTATTATCCATTCCATTATGCACCATTTGCCTCAGACTTTGAAGGTATTGCTGACATGTCTTCTGAGTTTGAGAAGGGCACAAAACCGGTAAGCCTCAAGTTGATAAAAAAAAAAAAAAATTGTAATTTGAACTGGATAATAATTTGGAGTCTTTAACCTTTCCCTCTCTTGCAGTTTAAACCATTGGAGCAACTCATGGGAGTCTTTCCAGCTGCGAGTGGTAACTTTCTACCCCCATCATGGCGGAAGCTCATGAGTGACCCTGTAAGTCTTAGTGTTCTAAAGTATGCTGGCAACATTAGTCAGAGTTGCTTTAGCATTTCATAGTTAAATAACTGAAGTACAGAAAGAATAAGTTCTTCCATATATTTTTCGTTTCAGTGTGTTAATCTGTACTTTATTTGGCTGTGAGTATTCTGTCCAGTAAATAAAACTGATTTATTTTCAGTCTTCATGTAACTTTTTTGAGACAGGGAACTTACTAGATAGCCCTGGAGTTCCCTCTGTAGATCAGGCTAGCCTTGAACTCACAGAGATCCACCTCTGATTTCCAGTATCAATTAAAGTTGTAAGTCACCATGCACTGCATAAGTATTCCAGTTTGTTTCATCCCTATATAATGACTTTAAACATTCTATCTGACTTCTAAAATTACTTTTAGGAGTATTTTTGTAAGGCGAGCTCTCTGCCAACGCAAAATAGACTAGGGGACTTTGAACATGTGGCCTGCCGTGTAGCAAGGGCCTGCCCTATCTTGGTGGAACCTCCAAGATGTTAGGAATATTTTCCTAATGTGGGCCTGCCCTATCTTGGTGGAACCTCCAAGATGTTAGGAATATTTTCCTAATGTGAGCTCTCTGTCGACGCAAAATACCAGTCAAGCCAAATAAGAAATATCCAAGTTTAATGGGAGTTCTGCAGGCGAACACGACCACCGGGAGGAAGGAAAAGAGACCATGTCTTCCTCTTTTGGGAGTTCATTTAAATACTCTGTGGGCCTGGCCTGCTGGGATTTGGAGTCCAGACCAATATAACTCTCAGGCCTGGGGGCTGGGATAGATGCAAGGGGCTTGGGCCTACGCTCCCAACTTAATAATTACCTCTAAGCTTATTTTTTTTTTTTTTGTGCTAGTTAAAAAGTGAGACCCAGCCAGGGAGTAGGAAATGTTGAGTGACTAAACCCTTCAGTGACTACATGTAGCCCATAATTAACAGTTCTGAAATTCTTTTTCTTTGTTTAAATAAAGGTTGTTTTTTTTTTTTTACTGCATCTCGCATTAGTAATGTCATGCCTTAGCATTTAGAGAAAATATACTTCAAAATTTCTTCATTGAAGTCTGATGACTTGAACAAGAGTCTTGTTATGTTTCTTGTGACTAAGTGTGTGACTTTTGGTTTTGATTTTTTTTTTTTTTTTTTACTTTCTCCCTGAAATAGGATTCTAGTATAATTGACTTCTATCCTGAAGATTTTGCTATTGATTTGAATGGGAAGAAATATGCATGGCAAGGTAAAATCTAGATATTTTTGTTTACTTTTGTTGTTGTTGTTTTGTTTTTTTGAGACACAGTTTCTCTATGTAGCCCTGGCTGTCCTGAAACTAGCTCTGTAAACCAGGCTGTCCTTGAAAGGCGTGGACCATCACTACCTGGTTTGTTTAAAGTTTTTAATAAAGCTGATCGATTAGTCTTGACTTAAGGATAAAAGATTTCTGGAAACCATACTCTACACTTATTTTCGTAGTTACATGTGAAAGTGGATGTATCTATTCAATACATGATTGTCAATGGTCAATAATAATTTTAACAGTAACTTTCTGGTAAATAGTAACTTGTTGAAATAGGTTAAAATTGCAGGTTTAGTGTCCTTAGTGACTTCTTTAGTCAGCAGTCCATTGTCTGAGAAAGAGACAGTCATGCCCATTTGGGGTTATACCCTTGTAACTTTAAAAAAAATATATACTAGAAACTTAACACTTGAAATTCATTTATTTTGTCTGTTTTTAAATTCCTTGTGTGAATAAATTTTGTAGAAAAGGCAATTTTAAGATTCATACTAAATTTGAGCTATTCTTTTCTACTCCACAAATGTTGATCATGGAATATAAAACACAATTAAAAAATCCTTGGCCAAAGACTTCTTTTAGCAAATCGTTTTGACTTGTGTGTGTGTGTGTGTGTGTGTGTGTGTGTGTGTGTGTGTACTTTTCTTGGATTCTAAGCTCAGAATTGTGAGACAGGGGCATATCAAACAATTAAAGACTGAAGGACTGGGATGTAGCTCAGTGGTAGATCATTTGCCTGGCATGTACAACTGACTTTGGTCCACAGCAACCTCACAACATTCACCCTCACCCCCAATGCTGTATTTGAAAAGTTTAAGAGATTTGTGGGGGAGGTTGGGCTTTGGTTTACGTAGTAGTGATAATTTCATACTTTTGTGATAATGGAAATGCATCCTACTGATTGGGGTTATGTAAAATGTTTTTGTCTCATATAAATGGATTAGAATCTCAGCAGGGTGAATGTGAGGATCAGAAGAGGCAGTGTATGGACTAGAGCACAGAGAGACGAACTGTCTCACCTTTACCCAGGCAACAGCGGTGATTTGTTCCTTGGTGACTTTAGCACTGTCAAGTGTTACTGCAAGTTGTTTCCTGATTGGATCCAGCTTCTGGAACTAATATTGTAGAAAAGTTTTACTATAGGAAAGTCTTATAGAACTTTTTTTTAAATCCTAAGTCAAATGGGTAGAAAATAAAGGTAAATAATGACTTGGGTATTTGTTGGTATATTTCTCCCAAGTGTGTAACTAAACAGAATTTGAACAACTCCTTTTTTTTTCTGTTAGTAATTTTGAGGTCACTTCTTTTCTATCTATCTATCTATCTATCTATCTATCTATCTATCTATCTATCTATCTATCTATCTATCTATTTATTTATGGGTTTTCGAGACAGGGTTTCTCTGTAGTTTTTGGTGCCTGTCCTGGAACTAGTTCTTGTAGACCAGGCTGGCCTCGAACTCACAGAGATACACCTGCTTCTGCCTTCTGAGTGCTGGGATTAAAGGCGTGCGCCACCACCACTCGGCCAAGGTCACTTCTTTTAGGTACTGCAAAATTTATACCAGAACTTAGTTTCTTTTTAAACTTAGATTCCTATATGGCAGTAAAATCAGATGCTTCCTTACTGAGAAAATAGTATAGTAATTAAGTCTACTTTGGAAGCTTTTCATTTCTTATAATTTTCAAATACAGTGGTTTGGAGTGGTGGTTGTTTTAGAATTATTTAGTTCTATTAAACTTTTGTTGTTGCTATTTATTTTTAAGTTTTATTTGTTCATAATACGATGTTTGCTGTTCTCTAGCAGAAAATAGATAAGCTTCAGTAACCTTTTTTAGTATTACAGTAGGTACTGTATTAAGGATAAACTTCCCTGAAAATAGTAACCTTAGGTCAAATAAAACAATACCTTTAGTTCTGCGTACTCTGGGGACCATTTTTAGCCCCATATGGACAGGTAGTTCTATTTCCCAATAGTAAATTATTTAGGCAAGGCTCTAAAGAATGTTTGCATACAAATTAATCAGATTAAAGTATAAACAGTGCTTTGGAAGCTTAGAAGTTAAAAAGACTTCATGTAGCCCAGAAATAGAACTTCTGAGTATGTTAGGTAAATGACCTCATTTTTACAAAGAATCAGGAAGGACAAAAGGACAGGTCAGGCTCTAGGAAGATTAGCTGCTGTTGGCCTTAGGGCTTTAGTGAGGTGACAGCATTGTAGCTATGAACAATAGGGGACATTTTTGGTCATTACCACCGCATATGCAAATACTTACATCGGAGTTTTGGCTACATGACAAAATAGAGTTTAGTGTCTTTGTGTCAACAGAGATACTTTACTAGAATGTTCATTTGAACCTATGAAAATCTGAAATCGGGTGATTTTAATAGCCGGGTAACCAGGTTTGTTGGTTTCCCCAGGAGTTGCTCTATTGCCATTTGTGGATGAACGAAGGCTGCGAGCTGCCCTAGAAGAAGTGTACCCAGACCTCACTCCAGAAGAGAGTAAGAGTCACACTGCCACTTGGTCAATGTTGAGTTTGTGCAACATAGACTTTACATTTCTGTATAAAATGATACTTTTTTATTCTGTTTGTTTAATTTCTCATATAGAAGGCACAGATTATTGTTTTACTTCTTTGTAGCAGACATTAACTTTGCTTCTTAATCTATTATCTGTAAATTGAGTACTAAATGACAATTTTTTTATTTAAAAATATTTACTTATTTATTTTAAAAATTACTGTACTTAGTGGCATAGTCCTCTATTATCCTAGTACTGAAATGGGTAAAGTAGGAGGATTGCTGAAAGTTCCAAGTTCAGCTTGGGCTACATTATAAGACCTTCAACAAAAAATTACATTTCAAGAATATCGTTTGAGTTATTTCAAGGAAGTGGACCGAGGAAACAAGGTATTGGGCCTGATAATATATATTTCAAGCCCAAACTAGCGGAAACAGATGAAGATGGTCACTTCATACTGATTAAAGGACCATCATCAAGAGGATGTTAATATTCTAAACCCTGAATAGAAGTGCATCCAGTTTGATAAAAACAAGTACTGATAGAGATAATGTCACAGATTAACCCCAGCAATTGACAGGTAATCCTAATGCTGACAAAAATATCTGAATGAAATGACATCCTAGGGCTGGAGAGATGGCTCAGCGGTTAAGAGCATTGCCTGCTCTTCCAAAGGTCCTGAGTTCGATTCCCAGCAACCACAAGGTGGCTCACAACCATCTATAATGAGGTCTGGTGCCCTCTTCTGGCCTTCAGTCATACACACAGAAAGAATATTGTATACATAATAAATAAATAAATATTTAAAAAAAAAGAAAGAAATGACATCCTAACAACCTAAATGTCCCTCTGCTGAAGAATAGATAAGGAAAATGTGGAATATTTACACAATGGAGTATTACATAGCAGAAAAAAATAATCACATATTGAAATTTGTGGGCAAATGAATAGATCTAGAAAGCATCATATTGAGTGAAGTAACCCAGACCCAGAAAAACAAATATAATATGTACTCACTCATAAGTAGCTTTTAGACATAAAGCAAATAAATCCAGCCTACAATTTTACAATCCCAAAGAATCTGTAAAACAAAGAGGACCCTAAGAGAGATATACATGGATCTAAACTACATGTAAAGTAGAAAAAGACAAGATCTCCTGAGTAAATTTGGAGCATGGAGACCATGGAAGAGGTTAGAAGTGGAGGGGAGAGAAAAGAAGGGGAGCAGAAAAAATGTATAGCTCAATAAAATCAGTTAAAAGAAAAATGACATCCTAGGTCAGTGTACTGAGCAGATATTTTTAGGACATTGATTTCATCCAAACTGCAGAATACACATACTTCTTAGTAGACCATGTAACTATCTCTGAAATAGATCATAAAGTAGGACACAAACCAAGTCTTAATAAATACAGGGAAATGGAAATAATTGCTCCTATTCTGTCTGATCTTATTGGAATAAGACTATAAATCAACAGTAAGAGAAACCCTAGAGCATTCACAGACCTGTGGAGATTAAACAACACACTACTGAACAATGACTGGGTCCTTGAAGAAACTAAGAAGGAAATAAACATTCCTAGGTTAATTAAAAAAAAAAAAGGAAGAATACCCTTTGACATTTTGATTCTTAATGACATTCACACACAAATACTCTTGCCTCTTAGGAAAGCATTATTCATTTTCTCCATCTGCCTTCTTCCTGTTATCCTCAAAGGATTAACTTTTCTTGAAAGCGTTGGGTAAAATAAGCATTTACTCCTAGGGGGCTATTTTGAAATGTTACTCTGCATAAAAAAAATAGCATTTTATAATTAATACAGAATATTTAGATTGGAAAATTGTAAAGATGAACTCAGTTTTGAAAATTTCAGTATCAAAATAACAAGTCTAAGAAACCGTTGGTTCATCTTTGTTATGATGAAGTTATTTGTATTTCCTTAGAGAATGTTTATGACTTATGCAAGAAATTGGATACATTATAACTAAGAAAGTTTTGCCCTTTATCTTGCAATATATCCAAGTATGTCTCAGCAATAACCACTTTCATAGTTATTTATTCAAAAACTCATTCAGATATTTTAAGAGCTACACATCACACATTTAAGTTTATCACTAATAAATTATTTTTCATAAACATTGTACTGTGATTAACTTTAGAATGCAGGTACTTTCCTTTGTTGTAGCTTTATAAAGATGGTCTTATTAGATGTAATTGCTTGACTGTGGTCCTATTCTTTTTATTTAGACAGGAGAAATAGTCTTGGAAGTGATGTTTTGTTTGTGGGGAAACTTCATCCACTACGTGACTTCATTTTAGAACTGTATCAGACAGGTTCCACAGAGGTACAGTACATAATTTGTAATAATTAGGAATATGTGCATGTGTGTGTGTGTTTAGGATTTAATTTATCCTTATCTTTTTGAAGCATAAAATTTTGTGACACTTAATGTATTTTGGTATTATACAACTAGCACCACTATCCATCTGTTGAACTTTTCCATTTACCCATTCAGAAATTCTATGCCCATTTGACAGTAGTAAACAACATCTCTGTGATCCCCTAAGTTAGATATTTATCTTTCTCTATGAATCTGTTTATTCTTGATACCTTATATAACTGAAATTCTACAGTGTTAATCTTCATTGTCTGCCTCGTTTCATTTTGAGTGTTAAAAGTTCATCCATATTTTAGGCATTACCAAAATGTCATTTCTTTATATGACTGAATAATGTTCAGTAAGAAGCAAATGCTCACCTGTTGATAGATCCTTGGTTTGTTTGTACCCTCACCTTTGGCCCTGAGTAACAGGCCTCTGAACTTACATCTTCTTAAGAGAAGGTGCACAAGTCTCTGCTGCATCCTTGTGTACCATGCATTCAGTAAAATATAGGAATGCATTTTTCCACAGCCAGTAGATGTGCCACCTGAATTGTGTCATGGGATTCAAGGAAAGTTTTCTTTGGATGAAGAAGCCATTCTTCCAGATCAGTAAGTACCCACTTGTAAGTCATTGAGACAACTCAACGAAACTTAGTTAGCTTTTCCTTTTTGTCCAGTGTGAAAATTGTAACAAAACTCTGCTGTACCAAAATACAGACATGGATTCCTAGTCCATCTGTAGCATTTAGTAGCTTTGCTGCTTTCTGTGGGGCTTCTGGGTTCCTGAAACTAAGGCACCTGCAGTCACAGCTGTTGTCATATGCTACTATTTCGTTGCCGCTTGCTTTCTCCATTCTGTTTCTTGAACACATGGTGGAGTTTTCAGAGGTGGGATAAGAAACAGAAAAGGTGATTGAAATAAATAAGCCAGAGTTTTAGTTTAAAAAAAGTAACAGAAATACTCTTATTTCTTGTTTGATTTTGTAAAATACAGTTGTTTTACATCGAAATGTTATTTGCTAATTTAGTATTTTAAACATTTTTAATAGATAGTTATAACAAATAGAAAAGTTCTTTGGGATCCCCCTCTCCATCGTGTATATATACAATGTGTGTGTGTACACAAGTATGTGCATACATTCACTTGTATAGAAACTAGATAGCTATATTGGATGCCTTCCTCATTTACTCTCTACTTTTTTATTTTCCTTTTCCTTTTTGAGACATGGTTTCTCTGATCCTGGAGCTGGAATATTGGCTACACTGGCTGACCAACAAGTACTTGGGATCCTTCTCTTTCTACTTTCTCAGCCCTGATATTTACAAGGACAGTTTGCTATGCTTAACTTTTTACATGGTGCTGGGGATTAGAGCTCTGGTCTTCATGCACTTTATGACTGAATCATTTCCCCAGCCTGACTGCATAATTTTCAAGAATATAAAATAGTTCTGAGATCAGAGTTTTTGGACAGCTACTCAGGGCACATATTCAGGAGGAGACTTACTAATCATTAAAGTGAGTTGAATATTTCTAAGTGATTACAATATAGTATCATCCTAGTGAGCTGTAGTGTGAGAGAGATTGATACTCTGCTCAGACAGACCCTTGAGACTTTGTCACCTCTTTCTTTCTTAATCTGTTTAATGACCTCATGTGCTTTACAGTTGTATTTCTCTGTTTTCTACTAAGATTAAATATCTTACAGTTAATTGTTGTCTGGGTTTCTGTCCTGCCTGGTTCCCATAGTCGTTAAGTCCCAAAGAAATCACACAGAGTTCTACATTAATCATAAATTGATTGGCCCATTAGCTCAGTCTTCTTATTAACTCTTATAACTTATATTAGCCCATTATTCTTGTCTATGTTAGCCATGTGGCTCAGTACTTTATTCAGCAAGGCAGTCACATCTTGCTTCTTCTGTTGCTGGGTCAGGACTGCAGACTAGGATTTTTTTCTTCCCAGAATTATGTTCTCATTGACCTGCCTCTACTTCCTGTCTGGTTGTCCCACCTATACTTCCTGCCTGGCCACTGACCAATCCATGTTTATTTAAAATATAATTGATAGAATGCTGACCAATGTCCCACACCACTGACTATTAGGCTTTCTTTTCTAAATTATTTTCTTTTTAATCATTTCAGTTCTTGTCTGTGTGTGGGTATGTGCGTGTGAGTGCACATATTTGTGGAGGCCAGACAAGAGTGTCAGATTCCCCTAAAGCTGGAATTATTGGAGGTTGTGAGCCTCCTAACTGGGGTGCTGGCAACCAAACTTGGGTCCTTTAGAAGAGAGGTGTTTTAACTGCTGAGTCCCTTTGTTAATCTCTTCCTTCCCTTTTTGGATTAACTAGGGGAAGGGAGATTGTCTTTTGTTGTTTTAATATAAACTATCCATAATTGTTTTCTACTCATAATAAACAGTGTCATCTTATATACTATATTTGTTAGTACATTTTAATGATTTTTCAAAAGCCTCACAAATAGTGTATCTTACTTCCCAAAGAGTTTCACTGTGCTCACTGGTGATTCTTCTGTTTTCCTTTAGAACAGTATGTTCCCCTGTGCCCATGTTACGGGACCTGACACAGAACACTTCAGTCAGGTAAGTTTTCTAGAATTCGGAGCATTTGCCCAGGGCACAGTTTCACAATTACAAGTGAGTTTTAACAGATCTCTAATTTACAAGGAAATGGCAGTGTTAATTCACCAGTTCTTTGAGATTGAGAGTCCTTGTGTTGCAGACCTCAGAGCAGAGCCTCTTGACTTTAAATTATGTATATTGTTAAGGTTACTGATTTAACAAGCATGCTTATCTGTTTTCTGGTTTCCCCTGACAACCACTGATTCTTCCAGGATTAGGGAAAGTGGGAGGTGGAAATAGTCTGTGGGTAGCATGTTATACAGAAGCAGACGAACCTTACCGCCCCATTGGCTTACACTGGTTCGCTGTTTTTGTAATTATTGTTATAATTGTGGTCCCGCAGAATTAAAAAATAAAAATATGTAGTATATTAAGATTAGCTGGAAAATTTACCCCTAACTTCAGCATCTTCTGTTGAGTTCAAAAAAGGGAGGGTGTAGAGTGGGATGTAACTGTTGCAGATAAAAGTATACAGTAGCACACTGCTTCTGTGTGCAAACTCTGAGTGCCAGGTTTTATGCTGTTATTATTTTTGGCAGTTTTTAGGCAAGACCAAATCATACACATTTAAGAATTTGGTAAACACATGATAATTCTAAGTCTTTCTCTCTGACCCATTGTTAAAATTGCTCATACTTTCAGGAGATACTTTAGATTTTACTTAAATTTCTCATTCCAAAATATAATCAGTTTATTTCCTGACTTAAATGGATCTAGTAAGTAGCTAATTGCTGTTCTAGAAGGGCTTATTTTATAAATATATGTTTTGCTGTTCATCTTTATATGTGGTTTGTCCCGATTCTCTTTGTGTTCTTTTGTTGAGGGTGAAGTGCAGACTTTAAAGCCATGCTCCTAAGCCCATTACAAACAAACTGGCTCTACCACATTTAGTGTGGACATTGCATTAACCTGTGGGGTCTCTGCCTCACATTGGTGCTTCAGGCCAGTTAATTGCACCAGTTCTCTATTTGAATTGTCACATTTTTGTTTATACTCCTTGGGTTTTCTGCATTTTTCAAAGGCTTTACTACCAAGCCCTCTAGAAATGGTTAATTCTACTGAAGTTTCTAATTACGATAGAGAAGTTTGCCTGCAGGAGAGTTATAGATCAGTGGATAAGTCCTGGAGTATTTTTTGAGTGATAGGTGATGAACTTGTTGGCTCATTGTTTCCAAACCTGAAGGACCCTGTAATGTTTGATGCCTAATGTATCTGCTGTTCTCATTAAGTTTATAAAACAAATCCAAGTTTTTGGTGCATATTCAGCTTTTTGTTGAAACTTCTTCAGATGTGGACTTTTTTTGAGACAATTTTCTAAAAGATTTGTGGTAAATTTGAGCTAATTTTTATTTTACAGTGCAATTTTCAGCATTTTCTCTGAGAGATGATGTTGAGGCCAAGATCCAGGTTTTTGCAAGTGTGTGTGTGTGTGTGTGTGTGTGTGTGTGTGTGTGTGCGCGCGCACATGCGCATGCATGCATGTGCATGCACATAATGTATCCACATTGTATATTCTAATTGTAATTGTTTGATAAATGAAGATCAAAAAATAGAACCTTCTAGTCATTATTTTGACTCTTTTTATACTTTCCTTCAGCCAGCATCTCCTTCCATTCTTGAAATTCTTTCCTCAGATTGATTATTGGTTCCTGTCACATCTGGTCTTACCTCTCAAGTTCATATATAAGCAGATATAACTTGTGACCTCGGAGAGCTTTTATTTTATTTTTTTTTTTTTTAGTATTGATTTCCTTAGCTATTCAGTGTATTAGTAGCTTAACTTGGATGATCATTTAATTGTCCTCAGCTTGTTTTTTTCCTTCACTATTTTAATTTGTTTGGACATAGTGTTTTTTCTAATAATCCTTGCTAACTCTTGTTGTTTTATCTTTGGAACAGTGACTACACCTTAATCTACTTCTATTTCAGCCTGCAATTGCAACTCTGCAGTTCTCGGCCAGCTTCTCTAGCAGCAGGCTGGCTGCTCAGGCCGCAGCCTGGTGGGAATTCAGTTCCCACAGGCATTGGCCCTGTAGCTGCCGCTAAAGGTAGCTTTAACTGAATTTCTATCATTCTATTTATAAATAAGACACAAGATTCTAAGGCTGGGGTGAAAACCTGCAAGCTCAGAGAGGCTGAGTAGCAACCAGCTAACCCTCTCTCCTTACTGGCATCTCTGAAAGACCTGGTTTCTTCTGTTCACCAATCCAGAAAAGGCTCAATTACTCCAACTTCCTGTGTGTCTCTGTCTCTTCCAGATACCTTCTGGTGTTCTGTGATTACTGTCAGCTGGTTGCTAACTCAGCCTCCTGACCCAGGTTAATTTTATGTAGTCAATGTAAATGCAAACTTGGGGCTCACAGTGTGATTGATATCTCCCAGCAAGCTCTAAATATATAAATCATGCTATATATGACTTAAATTATAGAAAAGTACAGATCATCAGCACAATTACCTCTTCTTTTGGAGGGGCAGGAGGCATTCATACACACTCAACATGTGCTTTCTAGGCCTGTCATGATTTAGAGCAGTGATTCTTAACCTTCCTAATGCTGTAAACCTTTAATACAGTTTCTCATGTTGTGGTGACCCCAACCATAAAATTATCTTCATTGCTACTTCATAACTGTAATTTTGCCACTGTTATTAATTATAATGTGGATATCAGCTATGCCACTCCTGTGAAAGGGTCATTGGCTCTGTGGCCTGAATCTCTGCTTTCTTAAGGTTACCTCCTTGCCATTCTGGCTGTCCTTTCAACATCACTTTGACCTTTTTGCCTTTCTTTCAGTGTTTGAAATGTTCTTTCCTTCTTTATTTGCCTGTCTATGAGCTAACTTCTGTTGCTTTTTTTGCTTATTTTCTGTTTTAAAAAAAGTGTATAATTTGTATAATTTTGTATTAGACATTTTCAGCTATAACATTCTTTTTTCCTTGAAAAGAGGTGTGTCTTTCAAAGTTACTCTGATCATCTTTGAATAAATGTAGCAAAGATCATTTCATCTCTTCAGGCAGTTTTTTTTTTAATTGGATTGTGTGTAAAACAAATTTTAAATGTTAATGATCACCTCAGTATTTATAAGGCTCACAGCTGGCAGATAGGTAACTGAGAATCAAAGCCTGGAGGAAATGGGATACATACACTTAACAGCAGATCTAATGGTGGAAAACACTTAGGAGGATTTGCATCTAGGACATTGAACTGGTTAACCTCTCTTGATAGAATGTCACAGTTCTACACACTCTTTGTTTTAAAATGTCAAGTATATGAATCCTAAAAACTCCCTGCAAGAACAGTCTGCATTACCATTAATCATAGAGTTTATAGGAAAAGGTAGAGTAAAAATGAAGCTTGCTGTGTGGAGTTTTCTCCTTGCTTTGAGATGCATGCTACCATTCTCAAACAGTGTTGGAACAACATTTGAATAATTCTTTTTTATTTTAAAATTTGTTATTAGGCATGCAGGTACATGTGCACAATACACACACCCACAGCACATGTGACTATCAGAGAATGACTTTGAGGAGTTGGTTCTTCCACCTTTTTGTGGGTTCCAGAGATGAAACTGGGTTGTCAGGTTTGTGCAGTAAGGGCCTTTACCCTCTGTAGCATCTTGACAGCACCTCAAATCTTAAAATGAACTAAGTCAGATGTTGAGTCAACATGTTACACCTGTTTGAAAAAAGCAGGTGAAATATTCTCAGGTGCACAGTTGTATGGAATAAAGTAAATCTGCTGGTCTCAGCGAAACAACCATTTGAATTTATAGGCTGGGCTGGCTTAGGAGCTTTCATTTAACGTTTTGGGGCAAGTACTCTCCCACAGAGCTATAGTCCTTTTGCCATAGCCATTCTGTTGTTGACTTTCCTCTTCATTGGACTTTCATGAGGGGCAGGGTGGGTTCTCTCCTGTCTTAAGTGTTGGGGCTTCTTTCCCGGATAAATTCTACCTACACACTAGTTCCTGTTTCTGGTTGTAGAGATTGGGGTTGGTCATCTGTATGTTCCTCTTCAGTGCTTTACCTGAGTTTTTACAAGATAATAAACCTGAGAGAAGTGAAGGGACAGGAAATGTGTGGACCCATATCAAAGATTATCCTTAGCCAGAGATATCTCAGCAGGTAAAGGTGCTTGCTGCCAAACCTAGTAGCCTGAGTTCAGTCTCTGAAGTGCACATAGTGGAAGTAGAGAACCAGGTGACTCCTACAAGCTGTCTCTGACCTTGGGCCATGGCATGTGTGTCCCACTGCACAAATAGATTGATAGGTAGGTAGGTAGATAGAATTTTTAAAAAGGATTTTGAACTTGAATAGACCCCCCCCCCCCATTTTGGATCTTTGCCTGGTGGGTTTTGCTTTAGGGAGTAAGTTTGTGCTGTGGCTGATGTTACAACATTGAAAAGTACATGTCTATATACATTTTTAGTTAATATTTAAAATTTTAAAAGTCTTTATCTTTATTATTTTCTCAGATATACAGTGAAAAAAGGAATGATTTAGTCTTTAAGATTATAAGTAATATCTTTGTCTCCTGAATTACTATGTCCAAATTTATTTTTAGATACTTTTCTTTCTTTAAATGATTTGCATAATACCTTAAGTATAAAAATTATTGTTCTGGTATGGTTCTGAGGGAAACTTTGGGAATTAGTTTCCCTATTGACTTAAACTTTTGCCCCTTTCAGAGAATGAGCATGGAAAGTGAAAATATTTAACAGTTAAAAGAATGGTACATGAAATAAATTGCAAATATAGGTGAATGAGTATATTTGTTTTCCCAAATGTTAGTTCCAGCTCTTATTAAATCTCTTCATTGTTACCTAGGCATGCAAGGATATGCCATCATTCCCAGCACTCAGGAGGCAGAGGCATGCAGATCTCTGAGGCCAGCCTGGTCTACAGAGCCAGAGGAGATTATCTTTGGCACCCTGAGACTAGTTTCTCTTCCTGGGAGCTTGTTATTTTGCTGATCTTGTTCACTTTCTTAGTTTCAGATCATTCTGTGTGTGACTTGCTGGAGATCATCCTTTCACTCTGTCATCTGAACTTGAACGCACCCATTGAACGCACTGGCCTAAATTGTCCGTTCTTTCTCCACAGGAGAATAGTCTTGAGAATTTAAGGCATTTGTTGTATCCAACAGTAGAACAGTACTAGCTCTGTGTCTTCCTTGGGAGAATTTAGTAAGTAATTAGATCATTTTTATAGGGTTTACAGTTCTCCCAGATTCCTATTGTGAGAAGGGCTGCTTCATTTAAATTGAGTTTTTCTTTGGTCTTGGGAAGAAGACCATTCTTTTGTTCCTTTTAAAAATCTCTCTTTGGTTTTTTAACATAAGGTTTCTCTGTGTAGCCCTGGCTGTCCTGGAGCTCACTCTGTAGACCAGGCTGGTTTTGAAAAGAGGTCCACTTGCCTATGCCTCCTAAGTGCTGGGGTTACAGGTATGTGCCACCACCGTCCAGCTAATGGTTCCATTTCTTGAGCCTTTTATGTATCCTTGCATGAATTTTTTTTTGTCAGTATCATAATTTTTATAGATGTCTTTTACGTCTTAGTTTAATTTATTCCTAGTAGTCTTCTCCCTTTAAATTGTTGAATATGAGAATGAGACTGCCTCTAAAAATGTGTTTTTTATGTGTGTGTTTGCTTGAATGTTTGTATGTGCTCCATGTTTGTGCAAGATCCCTTGGAACTAAAGTTACAAGTGGTTGTGAACTGCCTAGTGTGGGCACTGGTCCTCTGCAAGAGCAACAAGTGCCTTTAATTGCTGAACCATTTTCTTTAGCCCCATGAAACTGCTTTTTAAAAATTGGCTTTTTAGCCAGTTGGTTATTAGTGAGGTAAAATGCTTCTCTCTCTCTCTCTCTCTCTCTCTCTCTCTCTCTCTCTCTCTCTCTCTCTCTCTCTCTGTGTCACTCTCCCTGTGCATTGATTTTTATATCGTGTAATTTTACTAAATTTATCAATTACATTGGGTTTTAGTAGTCTTCAGGGGATTCTGTAAATAAGAGCATATAACCTGACAGCAGTAAGTTGGCTTGTTCGTTCTTTTGTTCCACTTTAGATGTCCTTTTTCTCTTCGCCTTACTTAATTACCCTGGCAAAATTATTTTAGATAGGAATGGTGAGCATAGGACCCTTATATTGTTTCATATATCAAAGGAAACAGTTTCAACCTTTTCCCATTAAAGCTTAAGATCTTTTTTGCTTTTTCATATATAGCCTTTGTTATATTGACACATTTTCCTTTCATGCCTAACTTATTGAGGGTTTTTTTCAAGAAAGACTGTTGGAGTTTTGCGGGGCGGTGGTGATGCACACATTTAATCCCAGCACTTGAGAAGAAGAGATAGGCAGATCTCTGTGAGTTCAAGTTCAGACTGGTCTACAAAGCAAGTTCCAGGATAACCAAGACACAGAGAAACCCTGTATCAAAAAGAACAACAACAAAAAAGAATGTTTGTAGGTGTAAGTATGTGAATCTACAAAAGCCCAAATAAAAGGATATCAAAGATTTATTAGGGAGCACTCA
Source organism: Alexandromys fortis (assembly GCF_014885135.2). Classification (NCBI taxonomy): domain Eukaryota; kingdom Metazoa; phylum Chordata; class Mammalia; order Rodentia; family Cricetidae; genus Alexandromys; species Alexandromys fortis. The sequence continues at coordinate 4,096,910 of NW_026067989.1, forward strand.
TGAATAATGACAATGTGGAAAGCGTATAACTTATATTAGCCCATTATTATCTGTGTTAGCCACATGGCTCAGTACCTTTTTCAGCAGCATAGTCACATCTTGCTTCTTCTGTGTTTGGACAGGACTGCAGAGGGAGCTTTCCTCTTCCCTGAATTCTCCTGTTTTCATTGACCTGCCTCTAGCCTCTACTTCCTGTTGGGTTGTCCCACCTATACTTCCTGCCTGGCTACTGGCCAGTCAGTGTTTATTTAAAACATAATCGACAGAATATAGACAGTTGTCCCACACCACTTCCTCCCTCCCCCCCTTTTTTAAAAAAAAAAACAACAACATTCATAGTTCATTTTTTTGGGAATGTGGGCATAGTTTTCCAGGTTACTTCCTGCTGGTTGGGGGCACTGATAATCTTATGGGGACCTAAAGAAAATTTAGAATTATGACCAAGTCCTGACTGGAATATCCTATGAGTCTTGATCATATCAGGCAGCAGTCTTCAACCAGTTCTGTATGTAGAACTCAGACATCTGGGCCATCTGTTTCTACCAGAGATTTCTCAGGTAGTCTTCCTTGATCAAACCTGATTTTTCTTAACTCAAAATGAATCCACAGCCTCTCATTTGCTGTAGAAACAAAAGCAAAATCTCTTCTCCAAAGTAGCATATCTTTTGACTTCAATTTTGAAGTCAAGGTGTTTTCAAAATACCTATCTTGGATTAATTCAGCAATATTTATAAGCAAATATCTTTTAGCAACTGTTGCTCCTTCCTCAGCATTCAAACAATTCAAAGAGAGCATAATAACATACAGTATCAAGATTCTATGTGTTATTTTTCATCTTTATGTGACTTTATTTTTACCACTATTTCTTTTATTTTTATTTTTAATTTTTGGCTTGTTGAGACAGGTTCTCAATGTATCTTTGGTTGTCCTGAAATTCACTGTAGACCAGGCTGTCCTTGAACTCACAGAGATCCACCTGCCTCTGCCTCCAAATAGCCTATACAGCTTACAGACTAGAACTTTACATAAAAGTAATCTTTATACAGATGTGCAGCATGAGGACAATGATATCAAAATTGTAATGTATATAAAAATATCCTGATCAGAGGTAGAAATATATAGTGCAATATGACAAAATATCCTTAAATTCTGTCAATATATAAAGTGTCTTAAGCATATATAGAAACATACATACACACTATATGACAAAAATAGTGTTACATTTGTGTGCAAAACATTGTAAATAAAATAGAATCATGCATAATCTGACAAATATAATTTTAAATTTATATCAATATACAAATTAGCTTAGAAATGCAAAATAATTTTACTCAACAATATACAAGAATCTATATCATTATAAATTGTCTATAATTAATAGTTGCTAAAATAGTTTACAAGTAGACACACTAATCAATCTTACTATCCTATCCTATCTATACCCCCTTTTTTCTATACCAAAGGATATTCCTGAGTCTATTATTATTATGCTCCCAATCCTGTAATAACTTATAATCAACCATGAGAAAAACCAAAACTATCCATCCCAACTGTTTAGAGATGGGGCTTTGTTTTCTTAGAATTCACTTCCAGCTGTCTGGGGGGATATCTCTATGTGATCCTGTTAAAAAACAAAAAAAAAAAAAAAAAAAAAACAAAAAAACCCCTAAAACAATGGTTAAGCCAGTCTCTGAGTAGCAGTTAAGGCTTATCTGAAGTTCTGGCTAGATTGTTGTAAGAAGGTAGGCTGTCTCAGCTAGCCAATTTGGAATTGTACTTATTTTCTGTCCCACAGCAAGTGACTCTTCTGAAACTCTAAATTCGTCTTTTAACAACATGCTTGGGTTTAGAGGAGAGAGCCATACCGCAACTCCAAAGCAAGCTTTATTTTTTAATTGAGCCAGGATTACCACTATACTGAGAAGTAAAGAGAGAGATGCTTAGGTAGTGAGATTTTACCCTGCAGAGATTATAGGTCAGATTTCTCTTTGCTTGATTTTTTTTTTTTTTTCTGGATGGCTTTCTTTTCTTTAGACATATAGATGTCCAGGGTCATTTGATTTCTTTAAGATGGGTATTTCTATTTTTCTCTAAAGACCAAAACAGAACACTTAATCTCAGGGTTGTGGGTTTGAGACCAAGTTGGACGCCAGATATAGGGAAAAGTATGTAAATCCACAAGAGCCTGAATAAAAGGATATCTAAAGATTAATTAGGAAACAAATAGCAAGGTGAAGAGCTGCTGAGGTCTTCTGCTCTGCTTAGGGTAAATGGAACCAAAAGTCCAATCTCCGACCACCACACAAGAAGGCAAGTGTCTGCTCCTTCTTTCTTTTTAAGGAGTTATGACAAAAAGCTCCACTTCTTTTGGGCCAGATAGCCCAATGTCATGGATGGGACAAATACCCACTACAAATGTTGGATTTTATTGGGTGTTTTTATTAAGATGATCTTATAGTTTTGCCTTCCTCTTGAATTACATTACTTCCACTTTAATTACATCTATTTCCAATACATTAATGTAATGCTGCTTTTGTTACTTTTCACATTGCTGTGACAGGGTCAGTGAAACAGCTTAAGAGGATAAATTATTTTGGCTTACAACTTTAAATGGTTTGGGTCATAGTTGTTTGGTCTTAAAAACTTGGGCAGAGCACATGGGAGAGTTGTTTTACTTCATAACTAACCAGGAAACAGAATGTGGCAGAAAGTGGGCATAAATAATATACTCACAAGGACTTCTTCCCCAGTAACCTACTTCCTCCAGGTGAGCCATCTCCTGGTTTTTACAACCTTCACAAAAGGTGTTACTAAGTAGTGACCAACATTCAAATCATGAGTGTGGGGAGGACATTTATATTCAAACCATATACCAAAGGCACTGATTTTATTGACTTGTGAAAATCCCATTACATCTCTGGGATAAATCCTACTTAATCTTGGTGTTTGATCTTTTTGATGTCTTATTCAATTCAGTTTGACAGGGTTTTGTTGGCAATTTTTACATACATATTCATCAGAAATATTGGTCTGTATTTTTCTTTTTTGGTTATTATGCCCTTTGTGTGGTTTGGTATCTGGACACAGTCTGTTTTTTCAGTCTTTTGGAATAGTCTGCGAAAGACAGTTTTTAATTTTTCAAGTGTTGTATAGATTTCAGCAATATTTTGGGTGTTTTGTTTTGTTTTGTTTTGTTTGAGACAGGGTTTCTCTGTAGTTTTGAAGCCTATCCTGGAACTAGCTCTTGTAGACCAGGTTGGCCTCAAACTCACAGAGATCTGCCTACCTCTGCCTCCCAAGTGCTGGGATTAAAGGCCTGTACCACCACCACCAGGCAAGATTTCAGCAATATTTTTTTCTGCCATTCCATAACTAGTCTTACTGTATCTCAGACTTCAGCCCCTTGGGTGTTTTCCTTGGTTCCCAATTGAAAGAATTTCCTTGTTCCTCTCCCCCATTCATACATACCTTTGTTTATGAAAGGCAAGGGTACACAGCTTTTAATGACATCTTATTGCATATCTACTCTCTTGTTTATAAAACAACTATGGCAGAGAAATCTCATCTCATAAAACTAAAAAACAAAGAAACAAAAACTGTGAAACATTCTTTATTTCTGATTTTAGAAGGGGAGACAGACTTGGTACCTAATCACTCTGTGTATGCAGGCTGCCACCCTGAATGTGTGTGTGATGGGTAGCCTAGAAGATTGGAAATCTACTGAATGAAACAAGATAGCTGCTATGAGACAGAGAGTACTTGAGAACATCTACAACAGGTGTTCTTTCTTGGTATTTTCAAAGTCCCGGTGACCCCAAATACATAATTTCTGTGTTCATTGCAATACTCTGAAACATTTCATTGCTATTCCTGTTTTGCCCTTTCTTTCACTTTGCCCAGCAAGGAACACTAGAGATAAAGGTGATTGTTGCAAGTAAAAAGTGAGATGTAAGAAGAACCAACTGACTAATTGAAGTATTGTTCAGTGGTTACATGTGCTCATGGTAATTTTTATTTTAAATGTGATTTGTGAACCTAAAATATACAGTTAAATCTTGCTATAGTAAATTTTTCTGTATAACACATGGACCCTAGTTGTAAAAATGGTAATATTGAACAAGAAAGAAAATTATTAGCTGCCCCAAAATGTCAACTTTTTTTCTTTTTCTTTCTTTCTTTCTTTTTTTCNTGTCAACTTTTTTTTTTTTTCTTTCTTTCTTTCTTTTTTTTCTTTTTTCTTTTTTTTTTTTCTTTTTTGGAGACAAGGTTTCTCTGTATAACAGTTCTGCCTGTCCTGGAACTCACTTTATGGACTAGACTGGACTTGAACTCAGAGATCTTCCTGCCTCCGCCTTCCAAGGGCTGGGCTTAAAGGTGTGTGCCACCACCACCACCTGGCAAAAGGTTTTAACTGACTATAAAAATTAATTGTAATTATAAGAGTAATTTAGAAAATATTAAAAAGATAGGATTGACAAGCAGGTAATAATTACACAAAGTAACAGTTACTGAAATGTATCTTTGGTCTACTGTGTATATACTTTATACATGTTATTTTTTTGTTACTAAGTTCTTTTATTTGTCTCCTGAGGGATTTCATTTTTTGGATGAATCTTGGTTTCTTTAACAAGTTGTAATATTACTCACACATTCAGATTATAACTTACAACATGGTGAATAAGGATGTCATAAGCTTTCTTGAGTATAAGCCTGATGCATAACTAAACTAGAATGGTTGTTCCTGAGTCAGAAGTAAGACTCGGACATAGACCTAACAATTTAGAGGCTTGATATATATACACCTGCCACCACCAAAAAGAGAAAATTTGATAGAGCTACTCAGTATATCTTTAGTTGTTAACCAAGATTTTACTAAGGAAGGGTGTGTGATTCCAGCTATGATATTTAGTTAAGCTCTTAATGTTTGTCGCCCCCTGTCTCCAGAAGTTGCTGTCTTAGTTCGGATTTTTATTACTACATTGAAACACCATGATGAAGTAACTTGGGGAGGAAAGGGTTTATTTAGCTTACACTTCCATATCATTGTTCATCATCAGAGGAAGTCAGGAAAAGGATTTAAAAAGGGCAGGATGCAGAGACCATGGAGGAGTGTTGCTTTCTGGCTTGCTCCTTGTGGCTTGCTCAGCCTGCTTTCTTACAGAACCCAAGACCACCAGCTCAATGGTGACCCCACCTGCAGTGGACTGGATCCTCCCCCATCAATCCCTAATTAAGAAAATTACTTAACAGGCATGCCTGCAACTTGATTTATGGAGGCATTTTCTTAATTGAAGTTCCCTCCTCTCAGGTGTCAAGCTTGTGTCAAGTTGGCATAAAACTAGCCAGCACAGTTGATGAGCTATTTGTGTATACATTTTACTTTTAGATATTGTTATAAACTTCCTCTGCTTCTCCGGTATTGTACTGGAACTTCTCAAGATTTGGGATAATGTGTATTATTTTTCTGTAGTCATTTACAGATCTAGAACCTGGCTCTTTCTATAGAGAGTTACCTGAAGACAATATATTAGAGATCAGAGGTAGTTTGGTAAGAAAGATATTTAACCATTTGACAATAGCAGTCAGTATTCTAAGATAATAATGTGGGTAGTTTTGAATTTTAGTAACTCTGTTTAGACATTAAAAAAATCTTTGTTTACTTGATAATTAAAACCAATGACATTATCAAATAATTAAAGTTTTTGTTGTTCTCTTTCAGTATTAATTTTAAAGATCCACAGTTTGCTGAAGATTATGTTTTTAAAGCTGTAATGCTTCCAGGAGCAAGGTAACAATAGTAAACTACTTACCTACACGTGTGCTTTGTGATAACGTCCATCCCTGTAGCCTAAATAGTGTGTTTTCAAATGATCAGGAAGCCAGCAGCAGTTTTGAAACCTGGTGACTGGGAAAAATCCAGCAATGGGCGGCAGTGGAAACCCCAGCTTGGCTTTAATCGGGACCGGCGGCCTGTTCACCTGGACCAGGCAGCTTTTAGAACTTTAGGGTGAGTTTTATGATTCCTGTTGGTATATTATATTTTTTGAGTCATTCCATAAACAAGTTAATATTTCTACCACAAATATTTAAGAGACTAATCAGTACAACTACTTTGTATCTATGTTAGTGATTTTGATAATATATACACCCCCCCCCTTTTTTTTTTGGCTGCAGGATCATTCTGTCTCGTCTGGAACTCACTATGTAGAACAAACTGACCTCAAACTCAGAGCTCCACCTGCCCCTGCCTTCAGAGTACTGGGGATTGACTTTTACTTTTCTTTAGATGTTCACATCTATATTTCTATATATATTGTTTTATTTATTGCATGAAGAGTTTATTCTCTTTGTAGGTTTTTTCTAGTTTTCTAGCAGACACAGGAATAAAATATTGCCTTTAATGTCAGTAAGGTTTGAATTTGTTATGCATCACTACAACAGAGTATCTTTATAAATATTAACTAATATATTAATCGACAGAGACACCAGGCTCTTAAATTTTATTTCCCTTTGCTTGAAAAATGGTCTCTCGTTGTTTGAATTGGCATTTCCATGCCCGCTAAGTAATGTTTATTTGATCATCTGTATTTCCTTTATAAATTTGAGTTTTTTATCTTTTACCCTTATTTGCTGTTGGATTGTCTTTTTCCTAGTGATATAAGAAACTATTTACATTTAGAGAACGTTGAAACAATGATAGTTAAGTCTGTGATAAAAAGAACTATGATAGCCTGGTGGTGGAACATGCCTTTAATCCCAGAATTTAGGAGGCAAAGGCAGGGGGATCTCTGTAAGTTCGAGGACAACCTGGTCTACATGAGTTTCAGGATAGGCAGAGCCACACAGAGAAACCTTGTCATGAAAAGAATTAAAATATATATAAATTTATATATAAAATCAGAGCAGTGATGGGCAAGATCACAAGTTGGAAGCCAATCTGGGCTACAAAGTGAGACCTTATGTCAGAAAAAGCAGCTTGTTAGAGGAAATGTTAATGACTCATTGTTCAGGAAATAAAACTGTAACTCATTAATAAATTTTGATATTAATTAGACAACTAAAGAAAAACAGTGTCTTAGAGGTTAAGCGTAAAACTCAGTCTCTTTGCCGTTTCTTCCTGTATTTATAAAAGTTATTATACTACTCTGCATCTAAGGGTAAAGTAGACAATAATTGTGCCTACCTTATGAAATGAAATAGCTTCAACACTGTAAATGTCAGCGGATACTGTCACTGTTTGGAAAGTTTTTCTTCTTAAGAATAAAAGAAACAACTTTAATAGACTCAGTAACATTTGCTTAGTTTTTAGTCTTTTAGAAAGCAACATTGAAGTGCATCTAGGTAGAGTTCCTAGTTTTAAAGACAATATTTTATGTAAGTTCTTATTACTTGAAACTTACCTTGAGAAAATAGTTTCAAAGGAGCATAGCTGTATCCCTAAATATGTCTTACTCATCAAAACCTATAATATTAGCACTAAATGAGAGAAAAGTTTTAGTTAACTTAGGGAAATAGCCTATAGATGGCATGTTATAATTAAGAGTAAAGAAAGACGCAGGGCAGTGTTTGATTTGATAAATTAAAATAGCAGAATATAGAATAATAATTAGTAGTGACAGCAACAGAATAGATCCTTGAGGGAAAAAGCTTAAATATACAGAAAAAACGATTTGTTGCCTTTTGCATAAGTAATTAGATGTTTAGAGGATTATGACCATCGATATGGCAGATGAGCATTTGCTATCACTATTATGTTTACAGTTTTCAACATTAATTATGAACCTTTTATTATATGAATCAGGTCTAAAAGAGGCAACAACTAGTATTTGATCTGTCAGCTTAATGTATTAATATATATTTGTATATAGCTCTCAATATTTTTTCTTATGTGAGGATCTCTTTTACAGACATGTTATGCCAAGAGGCTCTGGAACTGGTGTTTACAACAACAATGCACCACCACCTGCAGCTTACCAGGGCAGCTTACACAGGCCACTGTTGAGAGGGCAAGCTCAGATTCCAAAACTTATGTCAAGTAAGTTTTTTCTGATTGGTTATTTTATATTCTAAATGAAATATGAGCAAAGGCTGCTTTTCATCCTTATTACCAAAAAGATTGGTTGCTTCGCTGGAGAAGTAGAATTAAGCAATTCTAGAAGAGTTGTAAGAGAACACTTAATGAGAAATCTTCCAAATAGTTTCTCTCTTGTTTATATCTAGCTAATTAAGGTGAACTGAATTTCTTCCTTTTCTTTCTTTATAAATCTATTTCTGAGTTAACTACACAGAAAGAGATGTATGTAGTTGATGGGTGTCTATCTGTTAATTCAAATATTTGAAGAGTTGAAATTGTGATCATTTAGATGTTAAAGGATAAAAGAATTCCTATCTTGGCCCAAATTGTATGTTAGTGCTACCTAACATGAAGCCAGGCATTGCTTTAGTTGGTAATACCTCTTATCTGAGAGAACCTTGACCTTTCTTTCTTTCACTTCTCAAAACTTGTGTTAGAGACAGTTTATAAGTCAACTACAAAAGAATATAGTATTTTGATTGCCATAGTAATGTTAGAAAACAGTTGAGTACTTAGGTTTCCCATTGATTTTAATTTTATTCCCATTTAATGTTATTTTTAAGCCCATGGCTGTACTCATTCACCATGAAAATACAGATCAGGCTACTATCTTCATACAGCCTTTACTTTTCTATTCCTGGTTTTCTGGTTGATATCCAACCAGGCAAGGGTAGCAGTGGGGAGACTGTAGTAGAAAGACACTTGTTTGTTTCTGCCTTCCAGCCCCAAAATAACCACAAAGAAACTTTACTATCACTGCTTGGCCCATTCTCTGGCTTCTTATTGGCTAATTCTTACATCTAAATTTAACCCATTTCTAATAATCTATGTAATGCCATATGGCTGTGGCTTACCAGGTAAAGTTCCCTCTGGCTCTGGTAGGACTGCATGGCTTCTCTCTGACTCCACCCTTCTTTCTCCCAGCATTCAGTCCTGCCTACCTCTGTTCTACCCTATCAGGCCAAGTCAATTTCTTTATTAACCAATGGTATTCACAGCATACAGAGGGGAATCCCACATCAGGGATTGACAGTTTGGCTTTGGCAAGAGGTTAGCATTTGTTAAGTCAGAGGTGCAATAACACTTAAAATCTATTTTTTTTTGAATGTTTGTAATCTTTTTACAAAAATTTGATTTCAAAAGAAGGATGGGAGCAGGGAATATGACTCAACAATAGATCTTTGTCTTGCTTGTCAGGGTCCTGTGTTTGATCTCTGCTACCATATGTAATAAAAAGAAAGAGTGCTGCTTTAGTGCAGAGAACTCAGAAGTCTTTAAGCTTCTCTCCCTCTCGCTCATCTCAATTGTTTTGTTGTTTTTTGTTGTCTTTGAGATAAGATTTTGTGTTTGCCATAGCCCTGGTTGGTCTCAGACTTCAGAAATTTGACCTTTGGCGGGGAGGGGGTTTGAGACAGGGTTTCTCTGGAACTAGCTCTTGTAGACCAGGCTGGCCTCGAACTCACAGAGATCCACCTGCCTCTGCCTCCTGGGTGCTGGGATTAAAGGCGTGCGCCACCACCACCTGGTTTAGACTTCAGAAATTCTTTTGTTTAGTCTTCTGAGTGCTGGGACAACAGGCTCAATCTGTCACAACAGATTTAAGCCATCCTTTCTTGATCCAAATTCTATCCCAGTACTTTATGTCATACAATCAGACATTGCTTTAGGTGGGTATGCTAGGTAGTTACTAAAGTGCCAGGTAAAATTGGAGATTGTTAGGAAGTGTCTGTGCTTATCACAGTCTTAATGCCAGTTGATTTACAAACCATTTCTAACTTGAAGCACAGATTTTCTGGACATAGTCCCTAAGAAGAAATGAGTTCTTAAGGTCTCATTCTCTCAGGGCCCACTTGTTATCAGGTATGCTATCTGATGCTCTGCTTTGCTGTGTTGTATAACTTACTGAAATAGAATGCAACATCATAGCTCACTGTCAGGGAAACTTTGCATTGCAACAGTTTTCTTTTTTCAAGATTTACTTTTATTTATGTGTCTTGTATGTGTTTGTGTACATACCACATGTGTATGTATGCCAGTGGAGAAGGTATAGATTCCCCTGGAGCTGGAATTAACAGGTAGTTGTGAGTGTTGGGAATGAGTACTCTTGACTGCTGCCATCTTGCCAGTGTCTTATTCTATTTTTTTTGGGGGGGGGGGAGTGCAGAAGGGTCCAGAGTTTTAGTAAGTTCACTGGGAATCTAGGTAGTGCAATAGCTGAATACCCACTTTGCTTCTAATATCTAGCAGATGACATTTCTGAGTGTTTCCTTCCTTGTCTTTGTTCTTAATGCCTGCTGTGTGCAATGGAGCAGTCTAATCAGTTTGAAAGAACTCTACAGCCTGAGATTTTGGTGGGAAATAGTAAGAGCATGTCCAGATCATTTTCAAAGCCAGTTCTTTACTGACACTTTCCTTTTCAGTTCTCTTTTTTCTTATGGCTTTTAACCATTTGTTTCTGTCCATAATTGAACCACATAAGAAAAAGAATTGATGCTGGGTGGTGGTGGCACAAGCCTTTAATCCCAGCATTTGGGAGGCAGAGGCAGGTGGGTCTCAGTGAGTTCCAGAACACAGAGAAACCCTGTCTTGAAAAAACAACACCCCACCCCACCCCCAAGAAAAAGGAATTGAGAGGCCGAAATGCTGGAGCCAATGTAATTAATCTTCGTTTAGCCACTGTTTCTTAAGATGATAGTTATCAGGAATTCTTACATACTGCATGTATATACTTCTATACTTCATGGGATGAAACAAGCTTGCACTGCAAAGGGAGAAGCATGTGTTCACCATTTAACAGCTCCTTCTATCCCTTATTCATGAAATGCCTAAGGTAGGATAACTTAAAAAAAAGATTTTTTTTTTTTAAGGCAAGGTTTTTTTGTGTAGCTCTGATTGTCCTGGAACTCACTCTGTAGACTGGACTGGCCTCAAACTCACAGAGATCTACCAAGTACTGGGATTAAAGTCATGTGTTACTACCGCCTGGTCCAATAAAGAAATTTTATCTGGGCTCTTCATTCTGAAAGAGTAGGGTTAAAGAACTTCATTTGTTGCTGAACCTTTTGTTGGCAGAGCCCTAAAGCAGTATTGGGCAGCAAGTAGCAAGAGATAGGGATATTTTCTAGGCTTAGTAAATTAACTGTGATTTAGTCATGGGGGGGCCCATGATGATCGTAACCTAATCGTAATCAATCTTTTGTTTCTCCCTGTCATTGTCCCTTTATGTCCCGTTCCTTTTTGTTTTTCAGACAAGATCTTAGTATTTTGTACAGGTTTCCCTTAAGGTTTTGGGCTAAAATGATCCTCCCTTAAGTAGCCTGGGACTCCACCCCCTTAATACCTCACAGTGAGAATCATATTTCAACATGTCATCCTAGAGGGACACTTAAGCCATAACTAACCCAAAGCATTATGTTCCTAAATTTCAGTAACAGCCTACTACTACTGTGATCTCTTTGGATAGTGTCTGTTAGATACTCACCTTTAACTCTTCTTCTTCCTCAATTTATTATATATTCATAATTATATCATTATTATAACACATTGGATGTGTCTTTTTTTTTTTTAAAAAAAAAAAGGTGGCTCAGTGATTAAGAACAGTGGCTTTTCTTCCAGAGGACCCAGGTTCAAGTCACAGCACTTATGTGGTGGCTCACAGTCATCAGTAACCCTAGTTCCAGAGGATTAGGGGAATCTGACATTTCTCTTCTGACCTTCGAGGGCACTGCATGCACATTGTAGACAGACATGTGCAAGTAAACATCCATAACAGATAAATAAATCTTTAAAACACACACACACACACACACACACACACAATAAAGGCCTGATTGTGACTACCAAAAATCAGTTGCACTAGGCATGATAACACACATTTCTAATCCCAGCAGCATTTGGGAGGCTAAGATAGGGGGAGGATTCCACAAATTTGAGGTCAGACTGGGTCACAGAGGGAGACCCTGTCTCAAAGAACAATATAATCTGTCATACAGTGGTAGTGCACACCTTTAATCCCAGCACTAGGGAGGCAGAGACAGGCAGATCTCTGTGAGTTCGAGTACAACCTGGTCTACAAGAGCTAGTTCCAGGATAGTCTTCAAAGCTACAGAGAAACCTTGTTCAAAAACAAAAAAACAATCCAACACATCTGTGGTGGTTTGACAGAAAATGATCCTAAAAGGATTGACACTATTAGGAGGCGTGGCCTTGTTGGTGTAGCTATGGCCCTTTTGGAGGAAGTGTGTAACTGTGGAGGCAGTCTTTGAGGTCTCATATATGTTCAAGCCATGCCCAGTGTCTCAGATCACTCTGCCTAATCAGTTACAGAAATTTCAGCACCATGTCTGCCTGCTTGCCACCATGTAGCACCATGATGATGATGCATTAAACCTCTGAAAATGTAAGCCAGCCCCAATTTAATGTTTTTCCTTATAGAGTTACCATAGTCATGATGTCTCTTCATAGCAATCCCTAAGACAGCATCCCTATTTGGGAAATGCTACTAGGTCAGTGGTATTTGACTTTGGTGCTTGACTTAACAGGAGTCTTTAACCTGTAGAAGAAAATCACTCACTATGAAGAAAATCACTCACTAGAAATTTGAAGCTTGAAGCTTTGTCAGAAACTTTTATTTTAGTAAAATTGAAGACTAAAACAGCTGGGTAGTGATGGCATATGTCTTTAATCCCAGAACTTGGGAGGTAGAGGCAGGAACTCTGAGTTCCAAGCCATCCTGGTCTACAGTTAGTTTCAGGACAGCTAGGGCTGTTACACAGAAAGAAACCCTCTCTCGAAAAGGAAAAAACTTAAAACAATCAATCTTTTTTTTGTTTCTAATTTAAAAATTTTTAAATTTAACTAGCCCAGTTCCCCCTCCTGCTTCTCTCGCTTCCCATCCACTCCTCAGAGGAGGTAAGGCCTCCCTTGGGGAGTCAACAAAGTCTGGTATATCAAGTTGAGGCAGGACCAGGCACCCCCCCCACACACACCCATATCAAGGCTGAGCAAGGTATCCCACCATAGGAAATAAGCTTCAAAAAACCAGTTCATGCACCCAGGATAAGTCCTGGTCCCACTGCCAGCTCTCCCACCCCAACAGATAAGCTACATAACTGTCACACACTCAGAGGGCTTAATTCGGTCACATAGAGGATCCCCAGCTGTCAGTCCAGAGTCAGTGAGCTCCCACTAGCTCAGGTCAGCTGTCTCTGTGGTTTTCTCAGTCATGATCTTGATACCCCCTTGTTCATATAATCCCTCTTCTCCCTCTTCAGCTAAGCTCCAGACACTCAGCCCAGTGCTTGGATGTGGATCACTGTATCTGCTTTCATCAGTTACTGGATATAGGTTCTCAGTTCAGGCACCATCTCCACTATTGCTAGAAGTCTTAGCTGGGGTCATCCTTGTGGATTCCTAGGAATTTCCCTAGCACCTGGTTTCTCCCTAACCCAATATGGCTCTCTCTATCAAGATAACTCTTTCATTGCTCCCCCTTTCCGTTCTTCCCCTAATTTGGCCATCTTGAGCCCTCATATTTCCATTCCCCGGCCCCTTCCTTCTACTCCCTTTGAAGTTTACCCAGGAGATCTTAACTATTCCCCTTTCCTGGGGCCCTCCATGTGTGTCCCCTTAGGGTCTACTTTTTACCTAATTTCTCTGGACTAAACCACTGAATCTTAAAAAAATGTTTTTAGTGCCATAATTATTTTCTGTAATATGGTTTAAAATCCACTGAAGATGAACTATTTGGTCAAACTGCTACTTCTACCAACCGTCAGCCATTGGTGTTTCTTACTGTTGGTCTTTAGTTTGCCTTTAATGTGATAGTTTTGAGCTGTAATTGTTCATTTATTGATAACTTGTTGGAGTCAAGTGTAGCCCTGAGCACTCAGTATGAATTAAACATTGAGTTTCTGCATTCCAAAGAACCTGATGTGTGATTTCTCTTCATTTTGGACAGTAAACTTGTCAATTAGCTGCATTTGAAAAGTGATTTGTGATTACTGCAGTCAGTAAACATGGAATCTTTTCTGTGATTGGCACAATGATTAAATAAATTGTCACTTGAAAAGCTAATGGCAAAACTTGGTTGATGTAGCCTTAGAGCTCTAGAAAGGGATAGATTTTTAAAGACCAAAGGAAAAAATTAACTGTCTTTTTATTCCCCTTTGCGCTTGTACCTTCTGAAGTGCAATTCATTGTCTCACAGGTTTTTTCTCCCACTCAAAAAGATCTTCTGTTAGAGCCATACAAATGAATGGTAATAAGTTTGTTTTACTGTCTACTTCATTACTTATCAGCCAGGAAATATTTCTGCTTTATGAATACTTAAGGGCTATGTGTATTACTCAGAGCTACATGAAAAAAATGTTTAAAGATAGCTTTGAAAATGTCTCTTTTTTTTGTCATTTTTCTTTTTGGATTAAAAACAAAGGATACTTAATAATTATGACAAAAATTTTTAAATTTTATATTTGCTCAAGTTTTAGGAAAACATCATGTATTTGCTAATACTGAGATTATGTGGAAAGGGGTTGTTCTGAAAGTGAGGATTAAATATGGAAACACTTGATGTACCAAAAATTGTGACATGGGAATGAGTGTTTTATCACCATTTTCTAGAACTTAAATGTAGATTGTTAGGGAGTGCTTAACCCTTGATGCTTATGTAGTTAATTCCAGTTACTGAAAATAATGTTTTCTTAATTTAATGTGCTGCAGGTTTGAATTGAATGTGTGTGTATTGACGGTGGCAATGGCATTACCCTCCAATTGTACATGTTCTAGGAGAAAATAAATTTCCCCCTTTATTTTCAGAATAAAGTGGTCTAGAAAGTTTATTTGTAAAAGTCAAGTTTCGTGTGAAAGTTTTTCCTAAGTACCATAGAGAGTATGTATTCTGTGTTTATTAGGGAACATGGAACCAGACTTACAGGGTTAAGTTTTAACATTAAACAAAGGCATGTTTCCGAGGTGAAGTGAAGAAGCCTGTAAAGTGGTACTAAAGAGGGTCTGAGCAGATTCGTTCTGTTGGCTTTGTTTTGTTTGCTTATCAGACTGTTACCTAATTTTGTACATGTAAAGACATTAAAATAAGATATTTTTTTAAACATTTTAACTGATTCTTACTAATTTTTGTATACCATTGAATTTGTCTTCAAGTTTATAAATAATCAGAAAAAGTGCAAATGCTGATTTTTTTTTTTTTACTTTCAGTAGACTGCTTTCTCATAAATTGCAACTCATTGAAAATTAACTATGTTTAGTAAATCTCACATTTTCCATCTAAGGATTCCATACAGATGAAATAATTGCTGTTCTTGTAAGAATTTCTAGACTTTACCTGATCAAGATTTTCTTTGGGGCTGAGGTTTAGCTCAGTTGGTAGAGTGCTTGTCTAGCACACAGCCATGGGTTCAATGTCCCAGCACCATGTGTACCAGGCCTGATGGTGGTACTTACACTAATCCCCAGTACTCAAAAACTAGAATTAGCAAGGCCAGAAGTTCAAGGTCATTCTTGACTATATAGAGTTTAAGGCTAGGCTAGACTCTGCCTCAAAAAAAAAAAAAAGATAAAATACAGATTTTTCTGGCAATTTATAGTCGGTAGTTGTGATTCACTCGGGGCCCAACAGGCACCTTTCTTCTCCATTTCTGTGGACTTTATGGTAATAAGCTTCCAAAATTTCTACGGAGGCCTTGAGTTACATTTCATATCTGATAACCAGTGAGGAACCTCTCTGTTATGACTTGGCTTGACTGCTAGTAATTTTATTATTAAGCAATAAAACTGGATCTAATTCAGCTAGAGAGACTGCTTGATTTGCTGGTGAAGAGCATCCTTTCCATGAAAAAGGAGTGCCTCTTTGACTACTGGAAACCATGCTTGTTGGTATGGATATTTGGGTAGTATGTCCACATCTAGAGAATTGCCTCAGACTGTGGAGATGGAAGAAAGCCCAGCGCAGAGGAGGCCAGCTGTGTCATGTTACAGTCATCAGTTGCCACGTACTTTGCCCATTTGTGCTCTGTGAAATTTTTAAAAGTATAATTCTTTTTTTGTAATACAAAATTGTACATTTTTTGGTTCTTAACTAGGGATAAACTTTTATTTCTTCTTTCCTTTAAGAAATTAATTTTGAAAAGCATAGTTTTGGTTTGTGTTTCCATTAAAATATGGGCCTGAATACATATAGTAAGCTGTGCTGTCCGTGGTCTTAGGAGTCTGGAGATAGGTACTGTCCTCACACAGTGAACTCCCTACACAGTTTCTGGATCCAGCTGTTTTAATTAGGGTACAGCAGACCCTGCTAAAGGCAGATGGTAACAGCAAGGCTGCTGCCAGGAGCAATAGTTAGTTGATTCTGTCCCTCTGAGTGCTTTGAATGTGAATGTCACTCCTGAACAGGAGTTGATGGGTCTTTCCTTTCATGTAATGTTCAGTTTATGGAAGCAGCCATTGCGTTTCTTCTAAGTAGATAAAGTTGCCAGTTCAGATTTGCACTAATCAGGTAGAAGGTTGATGACCAGGAAACTGTAAAAGTGGGTGGTTCTTTCATTAGCTTCTCTTGGTGGGTTTGTATTAGACAGAGATTGTGTGCTTTCTGCTTGCCAGTGTCATAGCTAGCACACTCATGAGGAAAGTATCAAAGTGTAGTTGAATTACTATTACCAGTTCAGTGTGCAGTCATAAACAAGGCCAAGATCTTCTCTTTTGTGTATAGCATTTAAAATATACATGTAAAAAGTGTGTGTATGTAGTACATAGCCACACAGTATATATCAAATGAGAGAAAAGTGTGAGTATGGTAAAGGTTGCCAAAACCAACTTGTTAGCAACATAGACATAATCAGCAGAAGTCTTTGTTGATTCTGTTGGTTATTTTTACATTCATGGTTAATTCTGATTCTAGCTTGCTTAATTGGTTTACATGTTACCTCATTTCCTTTTCAGGACTTTGAATTATAAACTATGTGGACAGGTGATAGAGAATACTTTAACAAGGCTTCTATGAACTCCTTCTATTTATTTTCCAGATATGAGGCCCCAAGATTCCTGGCGAGGTCCTCCTCCTCTTTTCCAGCAGCAGAGATTTGACAGGTAATACTAAAGCAAGCATGTTTTAAATGCTGCCTGTATTGACATGGTGTGTGTGTGTGTGGGGGGGGGGGTTGGCTGCTTACAAAACCTACCTGGTTTGAAATAATACTTTCCCCCCACCCCAAATAATTTTTCCTACACCTGTTTTAGGAAATACGAAGTTAATACTTGGAATTAAAATGCTTGTGTTTATATAGTTTCCTATGTTCCTTAGTTCTCTTGGACTATATTTTATTGAAGCTTTGAGGTACTCTAAAAAATGCAACATAGCTTAAAATTGTATTAGGTTTTTGTCAGGCTAAACAAATTTCTTTTAAGCAGGGTTGTGCAGTTTAATGAGGCATAACTAATGGTGTACCACTTTTATCATGTCTGCCAGCAGCACAGCATTAGTACAGACCAGCTATTGATTCTTACTACAGACCTCTTCAAGTCCTAATCAGCTTCTTTGGTACAACTTTTTCAGGGCTGACAGGCCTATTGTAGGGCAGTGTCACTGTAGGTCAGTAGTTATTAGTTGCCACTGAAAACAGTTTCTTAAACTACTTAAGACTGAACTGAATTAAATGCAGAAGGGACTCAGAAGAGGATTATGGGATCTGCGGTCTAATAAGTACCATGGACTAGAAAGAATGTGACATGGTTTAATAACAAGGGATGTTTGACATGTGTTCCTTCATTCATAAGTTCTGTGTTCCTAAATCAGATTGGACTACCCATGAGAAGTCAGCTGGGCATGTTATGAATAATTTTTAACATCTATAGGATACTATTTTTAATGATGCTTTAAAATCCAAGCTGGATTTTATTTTGCCAACATCCATAAATGTAAAACTAAATGGAGTCCCATTCCAATTAAGCTTCCTTTTTCACTTTTCCAGTTATCTGTTTTTTTCGTTGCTGAGTTAACCATTTTGATCTGTTCACATTTGTAATGAATGGAGTGTATTAACAAATGGTGCTAGAAATAGTGCTCTTCTTACACAAACACTCAGTAGCTATTCAGATCCTCCAGAATTCTTTCTGTTGTTTAGTTCATGATTACCACAACGATTTGTGTAATTCAGCTATTTGCTGATGGTGTCATGCAAGTCATATTTTAAATTTAATACAACTGGTAAGCATATGTTGATGTTTCTAATGTATGTGCTCAAAGCATAGAACATGTATTATTTAATTATCATCAGGGAGCCCAGGCTGGCCTGGAACTTCCAATCCTCCTACCTTCTCCCAAATCTGAGAGTAGAGATTACAGATAAACAACACAACCAAATTAACATGATTTTAAAAGAGAAGTAAAGGGATAAATTTTTCTAAGTTATTAGACTTGGTTTCTCCCTATTGTTTTTCACGTCTTTGCTATGTTAATAACAATTTCTAATGATTATCTTCTGCTGAAGAAGTTTCAGCACTGAATTAACATCTGTTTAAAAATGTGTGTATGTTTCTCTCAGCTACCTTCTAAAGGAGATGCTGTTAATTTTCATTTTTACATAAAGTGAAACACATCATTCAGTAGCTTATCCAAGGTCACTCTTCCATGCTATTCTTTACCAAGAAACTTTTTAGTAGAACAGAACTCACCAGACTGTTTACTCTGAGCATAATATAAAGCCACAGCACATCAAAGGAGGTGAAGGATCGGCTTGCACTTCTGAGGCTCCTTCTGTAGTTGCAGCAGCTTTCCTTTCTCTGTGTACACATGTAAAGTATTTCTAAGACCACCGTCTTTGTCCCCTACTTTGCCCTGTCTATCATTTTCTTGTTCTTATTCTACCCTTACCAACTAGTATTATTAACCCGTCTGACTTTGTGAACCAAGGAAGCTAGGAATGAGTTTTGTATGTATTTTTAGTTGTTTTAGATACTTTAAAGCCACCCCTGAAAGAAAAGGTTAAAGGTAAGCATTTATAGAATCATTAACTCATGGTTTTTAGGGAAATGGAACTCTACTTTTTAGGTAGGGTTTCACTGTATGGCCATGTTGGTCTACAACTTGCACCTTTGTGTCTCAGTCTCCTGAGTACTAGTGAATGAAACCATTCTATTCATAAATAAAAAGTAAGTTTGAATTCTGCTCTCTTAAACTGTAGCTAATAAGTGGGTACAATCTATTATTCATTTTCATAGTACTTGTCAATTCCAGCTATTCAGACCTTACAAGACAGAGAGGAGGAGCCATTTTTTCTTTAACAAGAAGTTATGGATAGTAGATGGTGGTAGTCTTATGAGAGACAAGCTTTTGTAATTCGTAGTTCAGAACATTTCCAGTGCACTAGTTTTGAGTGTTGTTGAGAATCCTATTAGGAAAAAAAAAAGCTTTTGAATGTATCTTGTTTCCTAAACTTTGATATGTTGTCTTGAATTATTTTTTTTCGCTTTGTGATAGTAGTACTTTAAATTCATATATTCCTTTGGCCTAAAAATACAGTGAGAGGGCTCAGTGGGTAAAGGCCTCAGCAACGAAGCCTGACAAACCTGATTTATATCCCCATGGTGGAAGAGGAACACTAATCCTTCAACTTATCATCTGACCTTACACACATGCACACATGCAAATAAATAAATAAAAGTCTTATCTTTAAAAAGAAATCAGTAAGAGACCTACGTGGTGGCTTACATCTGTAATCTCAGAATTGAGCTGGGTGAGGCAGAAGAATTTGAGTTCAGAGCCTACCAGGGCTGCTTAGACTCAAAAACAAACAAGCCATTCTTCCCCTCCCCCAAACAAAATATTTTGTGTTATGGTGCCAATACTAAGCAGAGTTAGCCTGCATTTTAGTTATCTTTTCAACTATCGAAGGTGAGTGTTTATTTTTTTTTAATTTGTTTTTGGGTTTTTGTTTGTTTGTTTTTGTTTTTTACTTGTGGGTGTTCAGTTTAATGATGGAAAAACTTTTAAAAACTGTGGTTAAACATAGTACAAACTTAAACTACCCAAATTGGAGGCTTCATTTAACAACAGGTCTCCAGACCAGTGATTTGGAAACATAAGAGGATTGTTGCCACGGTGGTACCTACTAAGAAGTACCTTGGCTTATAAGTTACCTCAGTTTATAACAACTAACTAGGTTTTATTTTTTTGTTTTTGTTTTTTTGAGACAAGGTTTCACTGTGTTGTGTAGCCCTGGCTGTCTTGGAACTCACCCTGTTCCAGGCTGACCTCAAACTCACAGAGATACACCTGCCTCTGCCTCCCAGTTCTGAAATTAAAGGCGTGCACTACCATTGCCTGGCTATAGCTACTAGCTATTATTTATTTATTTGTTTGTTTGTTTGTTTGTTTATTTTGCTTTTATGGGACAGGGTTCTACTATGTAGCTTTGGCTGTCCTGGAGCTTCCTAAGCAGACCTGGTTGACCTCAGATTCATAGAATCTGCCTGCCTCTGTCCCCAGAGTGTTGGGAATAAAAGTGTGCACCACCATACCTGTCCTAACTATTAAAAGTGACAGTGGACCGACTTTAGCATTTCCCTTTCACATTTCAGAAACATTTTGTCAGATAACTTTCAGTTTGCTTATATTTGTAAATTAATATAATTAACATAAAAACGATTGCTTTGTGATAAATACAGGTGTTTCTGCCATAGACAGAGTGATACTACATACCTACACTGTTTAATTGTTCTTTCTCTTTAAATTTTATTATTGTTGATTTTTATCATAAAAATTATCTTTGAACAAAAATATTAGTGATTATGTTGAACAAAAATAAAAATTGTATGTTTTATACTGTGGCTTTATCTTCCAAACTATTTTATAAAACTAAAACGTAAAGTTAATCTTGACTTGTGAACTTTGCACATACATCCCAGCAATGATGATCCTTGATCAGAACCCATTACCACATTACTCATCTATCTGCAGAGGCCGGAAAAGACTATTCTTGTGTGTTCTGAGAACTGTTCTTGTGAATCAGAATTTGTTTGTACTGGTAATAACCCGTTCCTCACTCTGACTCTGAATCACATGCAGCATGTTGTATTAGAGCTCTAGTTTCACCCACTATCTCTAAAGAGTAGCTTTGGCCTTTCAGGTCGCCAGGAGCTGTTGTCTTTGAACTGTTACACAAGAATAATTACTTTCATTTTTGTTGTTTGGTTTTTAAGAAGGCTTGTTGTAAGTGGTAAGTAAAGAGAGGATGGATTCAGATGAATAACTAGCTCTAAGAATGAGTCCATCACCAAATGATCCCAACTTCAGGCTTTTATGCCTAAGATTTTCTCTCCATGCTGATATTGTTATAGTGATGCTGGCCAGTCAGAGCCTTAGTGCATGCAAAATTTTATCAAATTCTTCCTCTCATCATCTGTGGCCCCAAGGTTTCTAATGTTAAAGTACACAGGAACGTTTTGCTTCTTTTTATTTTTCTCCTGATTATAAAATAAAAGTTGAAAGTGAATACTGAGAAAGTTCCATTTTAAATGGTGATTATTGCCTTTAGAAATATCTTTGCTACATTGTTGATGTGACAGGTTTTAATTAAGTTATGATTTAATGCCTTCTACCTGTTGTTGTATATCTAAAGTTAAAATAGGCACTTGAAGACAATTAAAACATGTCTTTCAACTAGTAATCTGGGACAGCAAACTGGTTTATAATAGCTGTTGAATCTGCGTTCCCATGTAAACTGTACACCAAATGCCAGTCAGCCCATGCCAATTAGTGCTCATGTTGCTAGGTCACCATGGTCAATTGAAAACTGCATCAATAGAACTTGAAAAGGTTTCTTCACGATCAGACCTTCTGACATATTGAGCAGAATAATGGATGGGAAAAAACAGCCAAATTCCCTACCCTGGATTCAAAATACTCAGCAGTAAGAATTCACTTGCAACCTGCAATTAACTAGAAAGAATAGAATCTAAGAACGAGTCTGGACATTTTGAAAATAAAGCCTCTTTCTCTTACTTGTACATGTTTACTCTTTTGGACATCTTCATAAATGTGGCCTGCCAGCTTGCCGGGATCTAGAGCTTCAAATGATAAAAAGAAACTTTATATTTACAACTTTATATATACAAAAATATTTTGTATAAATTAATCACCTAACTTTAAAGAATTATTTGTATGTGTGCACACTAATGTGGCAGGGTGTGTGTTTCACAGTGCATACATGAAGGTTCCAGCTTGGGTCCTGGGTATTGAACTTGGATCATCAGACTTGTAAGACATGCACTTGGACCATCTGAGCCATCTCATTATCTCTAAACATCCCTTTTAATAAGTTGTGGTGCTTTATGCAATGCAGTACACTGCTCTGGTTACAAGAGACATAAAGGCCACCATATTGCATATTCTATATAACAAATCTAGGCAAATTGGGTTGTCCTAAAATTTGGAGGAGACAACCTGCCTTTTTAGGCTTATGCTGTAAAGCAGGCTTCACTTCTGATATAATTATGTCTTTCTACAGAAGTGTCGGAGCTGAACCTCTGCTGCCGTGGAACCGGATGCTCCAAACCCAAAATGCAGCTTTTCAGCCAAACCAGTACCAGATGCTGGCTGGGCCTGGAGGATATCCACCCAGACGTGATGATCGAGGAGGGAGACAGGTAATAAATACACGTGGGCTATAGAGGAAAAGCAGCATATTGATCACTGCTAAGCTTCTTAGGACTTAATACTTTCTTACCAGTATTTCTGGAGAAAATATTAATAGAGTAGTTCAACTTTTGTCACTGTTAAAAATGCATCTAAAGGAAGTTCTTCACCTAAGTAGTTTATACATGGGCAACGCTCAAGAATCCCAGCCTACAAGTCCCCTTTATCATGGCAGTCAGTAGTGATTAGCATGAGTCACAGTCACCAAAATACTTCTTTTTACCTTGGAGAATACCATTCTCTGATATAAACTAGATCCTTCATTAACCAACGAAGACTTACTGGAAGCTGAAAAAATAAATAAATAAAAAACATCCTACCTGTTTACCAGTTGTCTTTATTCATCTTAGAATTCTTATCTGATTCATCATTGAGTCCTTCTTGTGGAAGCAAATCTTTCTTTGATGATTTTCTACACATTTTTATACTAAATGCAAAGTGCCATGTGATTCTAATGAACACTACAATTTATAGAGAAATTGAGATGATACTAGTTTGTTTTGTTTTGTTTTTTAAATTCCATCCAGTCTTAGCAACATTTAAGGCTAGGATCTACTTAACATATTTTCTCCTAGCAATTTGATACCCTGGACAGAATTTATACGCACTTTAACCCGTGGTAGAGAACAGGATTGGGATGATGCAACTCAGAGAGAGTACTGTTCCTGGAATTGGGCACCTGCAGTGATGTGAAAGGGTTTTAAGTTTTAAATTGTATGCCTTGTGTTGCCTCTGGGCCTTTTGTAGTGCTTTGTGTATTGATTTTCTAATTGTGCCCCTCTTTAATTTAAGATCTCTGACATATAAGGAAAACTTGTCTGTTTCAACCTTACAAGAAAGTAGTCACCTTAATTGCTTATACTTAATTCCTTTCGAGAAAATTTTGTTATAGTTCATTAAAATCGTTTCATAGAATTTTACTTTTAATTTGTCCACCCAGCATCTTTGAAAAACCACATCAGGAAATTGCTGCTCTGTGCTACTGGGGTTTAGATGGCACTGGTCAATTAAAATAACAGCATTTTTTTAAATGAAGACATTTAGAACTGAAGAAACCTTGGAGAATGTCATGTCCAATCACTTCATTTTCCAGGTCAGGAACTGAAAGCCTGTAACCTCATACATAGTTTGGAGCAGAGCTGGGGACACTGAACCCCAGTCCATCTTCTTGCCTCTGCAAAAGGCCAAGGAGATTTTTCTTTTCAAGGAACTCTGCTGTTAGAAGAGGTGGAATTCTTCACTGGGAAGATAAATAAACAAGTTGGAAGACTTTTTTGGAAAATATACTCATTCTTTTCAGTCTTATTTCTACTTAGTTTTTTTTAAATCACAACTAATAAAGTTAGAATATGTTATTACAGAGAGTCATGCCCATGCCTTCATTTTTTTAGTGACATCAATATGTCTAAACAAAGATCTCTCATACTATGTAGTGTAAACTGCTTAAGTGACAAATGGAACCCTGTGCTCTTAAATAGAAATTTTTTATTTCTTTTGGAATCAAACCCAGTACCACACTCACTTCACAAATGCTCTTACCACTGAGATATATTCCCAACCATACAAATTATTAAGAAATTATTTATGTACAGAAACGTTTTTGCAAGTGTAATTATGTAATAACTTTATTACTTAATGTTTTTCATTGAACAAAAAATATATTCCTAAATATAGTCTTTAGGCCTCAGTAAATCTCTTCCTTTGCTTAAATAAGCGACTTTTCTGCCAAGTGCTCAGAATGGTAGGAAATTTGTAAAGCACTGTCTCTACAGCATGCATAATACCCGTGCAGGCTCAGACCAGACACAATCCCAGCATGGAGAGGGGAGGCTGGACACAAAGTCCAGCTGACGGCCACTGGGAGAGAGGGAAAGTAGTGGTGGTTTTTGTTGTTGCTGCTCTTTGTTTGCTTTAAGGGTGTGGATCCTGGTGGGTTGACCAGTCTTCAGTGAAGGCCACATAGCCAGAGTATATGGGCAGCACAAACTATACTTGATGGGTTAAAAAAAAAATAAAGACACAACGTTGAGTGGTTTGAGAGGAGTAGGGGAAGGGGATAAATATGATCAAAATAACCCTGTCTCAAAAATACAAACAAAAAAAAAACATTGTTTGAAAATTTTAAAGAACTAATAAAAATTAAAAAAACCTCACTGTACATATTTACAAGAAACATTTCATTGTTCTTTTGTATTGTAGGGAATTTCTTAGATGTGGTTATTAATGCCTGTTGGGTACTCATTCAGCCTTTATGTGTCTTCAAGCTTTGTAACAAGCTATGTTAGAGCTGTAGGCTTAGAGCACATACTTACAAAGACTTCCATTCCCGTGTGATGTACCTTAAACAATCTACTTCTTCAGGATGTGCTTTTCCACAGAGATGTAAGGTGATTAGGCATATTAATCCAGAAGATAAACTTTCTTTTGTTTACTTTCAGGGATATCCCAGAGATGGAAGAAAATACCCTTTGCCACCACCCTCAGGAAGATACAGTTGGAATTAGGCTTTTGTAAAGCTTTCCCAAATCATTTCACTATTATATACTTCTATGCTATTTGTGGAAAGATTTCTTTCTCAAGTAGTAGTTTTTAATAAAACTACAGTACTTTGTGTATTTCTTTTAACTGTGTGTATATTTTTACTGATCTGATCTCACTGTTTTATGTTGCTTTCCAGAGATGTGTGTTACATAATACAGTGTGTCTGAATTTATTATAGCTTGTAAACACATTTGATGAAAGGAGTCCTGGGTTTTCATTATGGTTAAAATTCAAACCAGCTCTATGCTGATTTTGACAAACATGAATAATTAGGTATGGACATTTGAACTGCACATTCAGCAGACCAGAGCATATGTTGTTCAGAATTCCTTTGGAAGCATTTCATTAAAGTACTTGTCTTATAGAAATTTATGGACTTTAGTAAAAAAAAATAAAAATAAAGCTAAACTTTAAAGCTCTGGTTACTTGTGTTCTTTATTTCAGCTGAAAGTCTTAGCTTAAATGCCTTTTTTGTTAAGTCAACTTTTATAGAAAACAGTTGCTTACAATTAGATGTCAAAAGCAAGTCGGGGCAAAGATTTGAAAAGGATACGGTCACCACTTCAACAGAAGCATTTATTAGCATGTTAATAACACATCTTTAATTATTTACAATTTTACAAATTTCATACTTGTTTTCTGGTTTTAAGGACTTCTAAAAGTTTAGGGACCATCTAAAACTTTCAAGCTGAAATTTTAATTTACAACTAAACAATCTATACTTAGCATATTTAAAATGGAATTTCACAGTAGAATTGAATTTGAACTCTTCCTTTCATTTGAGCACAGTAAGACTCTAAATGTGTGTGCAGTTCACACACAGCATTTTTATTTAATTACCGAAACAAACGTAAGACAGGACACCAGCCTGTAACTGAGGCTTTGTCTCAGTTTTTCTATCATAGCCTAAGCTTGTAAGGTAAGATTTCTCTTTGACCTTCTGACTTAGGACGTTTTTGCTTTAATACACAGCTAAAGCACACTTGTTAATCTTTGCTTATGTGGGGGAAATCCACCTTATCTTTGAATAGACAAAGCATTTTGAAGCTGTTGAGTCCATTGCTGATGCTGTGAAAGCAGCAGGATCCTTTTGTTAAAAACAAAGTCTCCATTAGGAATTGTCGGCCTTTGTATGTTACCCTCACTCCACATAATAATGAATCCTACTACTAATTTCTCTCATTTTCCAAATATTAAAGCTGTCTAGTCTTCTAAATAAAGTACTGTGTATTCCAAAGGGAGCGTGTATCTTACTGTATATAGTTTCATGTGCACACCAAATCCACACTAATTCTTTTTATTTACCCAATTCCTTGGTTTTGGTTTAGTTTTTAAATTGTTTTGACTGACAGATCCTTGAAGAAGTCTAAGCAGAAGGCCTAATGAGTTAGCTGACACTGGGTTCCCTCTTTTGAAACAGGTGTGTCCTGAGAACATCTGCCCAGCTCCTGAATGCTCTTCTTCCTCCCCAACTCTTACTGAGTTGTAACCATGTTAGAATAGAAAAATATCCTTATTTCATTTAAAGTGCTGTTTAAATCATTCAAGTGGGATGTTTACAGCTGTACATTTCCATCTAAGTCCTCGTGTTTCAGGCAACAGTCTAGTTTTGTTACTTGTAATCCATTATGTTACCTTTAAGGCACCTTTTTTCAGGGTCTCATTAAATTGTGTTAAGTCAGTGCCTGTAAACATCTCCTAAGAGAACCTAGTAAGGAGCAAGCAACTTCCTTATCCCTACAGTACCAAGAGGGTGATGTAAAAGTAAAAAGCCACCTTTGAATCAGTATTAGATTGCCTTTTAGCTTTTCAAAGGCAAATGGTATAATGACCGGTAGGTTAATTTCCTTGCAAAGACATGGGACAACATAACAGGGCTGGCCAGTTGTAGGGATCCACCTACCTCTGGATGGAGGTCAGATGCTCAGGTTTGGCTAGGATGAAGAGCTAGGACACAAGTATTTCACAGTTGAGCCTGAGCTGGTGGTGCCCGGGAGCAGCAGGTTGGCAGGGCTAAGGAGAGTTAGCTACCCCTCATAGTCAAAGTGGCCTCTCTGTGGAATCTGGAAGCTGCAGTCATTGGCCCCAAGGTTCTGACCCCACAGTCTCAAGGATCTCAAAGCCTGGCCAGGAGCAGGCAGACTGGCAGTGTTGAGTAGGGTGGGTGTGGGGAATTTCAGACCTTCCACCTTGGGAGCCTTGTAGCATCATCACTCCCTGGATGCAGTCTCAACCTGCAGTTCCATCCTTTCAATTCTCCAGGCAAGTGCACTGAACCTGTAAGAAAATCAGAAACAGCCCCCACCTCTGCCCCAGATTTCTGTTTAAAATTCAAAGTCTTAATTGTTAACTAAATTTAGCTGTGCCTAGAAATCTAAAATCTGGAAGTTCTCCAGAGTTAATTTGTCCCCAAAGGCCACAGAGTGGCTTTGCATCACTATATTCTCAAGACTTCATGTTAACTGTAGAAGGGTTAGAAAGCTAAGGTGCCATCAACTGTATTCCTGGTGACCAAGGCCTCCATTTCTAACCAGGAAAAAGGTCAAAGAACAGATGAAATAACAAGTGGCCAATTCTTGAAATATGCATCCTTCACTCAGCATTGATTCCAATAGATGTGGCTGTTTTTCTATACTGTTTATGGAACTGGGGTAAAAGAACAGCAAACTTGAATTTATATTCACTGCTGCAAAATTGTGCACTTTTAGCCTAAATTAGTATTAATGGTTTTTCTTTTTAGAAGCTACCTTAACAAATACTGAGGTTACAGGTTTTTTTTTTTTTTTTTTTGGAACAGCATTTTATTCCATTTCAGATAAACATTCTAAAGCAAAACTAAACAAAACCAAAAGCCCTCTGTCAGAAACTTGCATCACTATTAAAATTAGAAAAAGCATCCTGGAGATCACAGAGAAATCTCCATACTCATTGGAGGAAAGAGCTCTAGGTGACATGTGGATATGGTTCCCCAGTCTGGATCTCTGAAATTTCCCCAGATACTCACCAATTCTCACTAACAGTAAAGAGGTGTCTTATGTTTTACAAATGTATACAAGTTCTCTGTCTCTCTGGGCTTGTGGATGGCAAAAACAGTGTTGTTAAAAAAAAAAAAACACCTAAATTCAAATAATATACAGGGGTTCATCACGATACTCTGGTATTAAATGGCAGGGGAATATTGTCTGTGCTTTGTATCTGAACTGGAATTTATATTGCCATCACATAATGCATTACTTTCTCATATGCACAAGTTGATATCTAAAAATCAAATCTATACATCTTTATATAATTATGGTCCAGAAATTCATTTTTAGAGCCATTATTGTTCACTGTGGAAGGTGTGTGCATTTAGTGAGCAGGATTGAGTCTCTGATTTGCTTTAAATTGAAAGTAAACAGCTACTAGCAGAATGGAGTGTGAACACATCTGTGTTGATTAACTACTTGTTCTGACCTTTAGATTGTGGTTCTAAGCAAAGCCTTAAATAGGACAACCGGGTTACACTCCCACCCTTGCATATACAAAACATCCTTCTTGTGTCCTTCAAAATTGAACACTCTCATACTTCAATTTACATCCTAATGAAGATTACATGGAAGTACCTGCAATCCCTGCCATTACTCCCTGCAACTTTCATTCTGCATTTTGGTTTCCATGCTTCTGCTGGAAAAGATGTTAGACCCCAAAATGTGTTGCAAAATGCCACGTCTGCAGAGTTAGCATTTCTGAAACCCGGTTTTGCTATGGCCTCTGCTCAACTTAGAGAGGGCTTTGTTCCACCCAGCCCCTGCTTCAGTTCTCCCTCTTGGTTGTGGAGACACTTATCCTCCTCTTCAGTTAATGAGTTTCACCTAGTCTAGCCGTTTGTATTTTTATAAAAGACTTGTGAAGCACCAACTGCAAGAGAAGAAAAAGGCTCTTGCTTTGCATTAATCAGAAAGTGGAATTCTATAGTAAAAACATTTCTTTCAATGTTTCAGGAATCAAAACTTTTCCTAATGTCAGGATGTGCTCAGTAAGTCTCTGGTGTAGAATGTTAAGCCCTCTGCAGCAATTACCTCAAGCTTGGGGTTTTTACTACTTAAGAGAATGCTGACTGGAAAAAAGATATGGCTACAGTAAATATACTTTCAGAAAATGGTGAATGGAAAAAGATTGTTTGCTCCTGGTGACATTATTTTCAGTAGAGTTCATTTAATTTAAAGGATTCTTTGTTCTGGAAATAAGTTATCTAGGAAAAAAAAAACTGTTACAGGTTTATTTTCCTGAAGGGTATCACTGGATGCCCATGGACCATAAAGCTATTGTTTTTGTAAGTGTTGATCTGTAAAAATAAAATAAAAAAAGCAAACTGTGTGTATTTTTAAAACATGTTTTTAGAGGTAATATAGTCAAACTGATGAAAACAAAGCACTCAATCGCAGCACATCAGTGATAGCTTCACCCGCGAGATTAGCGCTGACTTCTGAAGTCAGTCTGCTAATAATGCAGAAACTCATGCTGGGAGTTTTTTCTGTATGTTTATCACACCATTTTTTTTGACTAATTTGTCTATTGAAATGCTTTAAAATTCAATCTCATCCTCCAAAAATGCACATTGGTGGTTTGATAAGACAATCTCTGCTCCATAGTCCCTTCTCTTGCAGAATTAGAGTTTTTATTTTTTAAAGGAGGATTTACTTTATGAAGTACGTTTTGGAGAAAGTTCAAGTTTGACTTCTATGTACCTTCCTATAAATTTACTTTGAATTTTCCAGAAAAAATGTTCAAGCCATAAAAGGAAATCGAATGTTTCAGTCTCAAATTTGTTCTAAAAACTCAAATGCAGAAGAGGTTTGGGGTCTCTAGTGACCTCTGTTTTGATCGTTTGAAAGTACGTTTTGTCCATTTTACTTAACTTCCATTAACTATAAGTTTACACTATTCAGTCAGCTTTAATTTCCTCCATTATGATTATTTTAATATTGAATAAATGAGCTGTGTTTGCCACACTCTGCCAAAAGGATAAAGAAAAAATCCCTACACCACTTAAGAAAAAGAAATGACCCCTTAACTTTTAGAAAAAAAGTACTTATTTTTTAAAAGTTATATTTAAATATTCATTTGAAGTATTGGAAATATAAATTGGCATTTTAAAGAGTAAATACATTTCTCTGTACAATAAAATTGGTACAACTCAAGTTCTAAATATTATGGAAAAGTATAATCTTAATTTTCTGTATATCTTGATTACAATTATTGACATGTTTTAAAATAGACTGATAGTAAGTAATATTGGCAGTTTTACTTGTTTGTTTTAGTACTTTGTCAAGGAGTTCAAATTCAGGCAAAAATACTTTAAAGTGAATAAATACCATGTTTATAGAAGGAGATGCTATGTTCATCAGTTAATTTGGAAAGACCAGATTCTATATAAAAATTACGTTACAACGCTTTTTATGATGAGCTTCATCTTGGGGGTGGGGTTGTGGTCCTCTAGAAAAAAAATAGTTACTTGGTTGTCTAATAATGAACATGATATTTTAAAATCAGCATTTAATGTAAAAGCAGTAACGATCCATATAATTAGTATTTCGATTCTTTTTATTCCGTTGCTCTATTTTACCCAAATGGCAGTAATTCCTCGGCAATCATGTTGCTGTGTAAATGATCCACTTTGGGCTACAATTCAATTTACTTTCAATCAAGCATTAACGAAATTGCACTTAGGGGAGGGGCTTTGCAAATTAATCTCCCAAAATAAATTCCACTTCAAGGATTCATCGTGAAAGCTGGTTGATTTATAGAGATACAAACACCAACAAAAGTTTCCAACTTCTAAAACTCTGAGAGCTTTGGTTAGGAACGTGGTGAATGTGGATCCCGTCAGTTCTTCACATAACTTAGAAACTTCCGAAAGAAGGGAAATCACCACCTCAAAGTGTGGTGTCACATTATTCGGTCCTGGGCTGTAGCCTTCTCCCACCCCCAGCCAAGAGGTTCAAAGCAGCCTGACCCTCTCCGCGACTCATTCGTCCTGATCTCCATGCACTAAAGGCTCAGCTTCTGTACATTTTCCCCCATCCGTTCTTGCAGTTTCTTGGCAGATCCTGCCAGTCGCAGGCAGACCCCCGGGGCTCATCACCACGTCCTGCCATAGAGCAGGTTGGCGCCGAGGACGCCTCCGCCGTAGTCCCCGGTAGCCGCGTCCAGAGCCGCTAAGCCACCCCCGGGACCGTGCAGCGCGGGCGGACTGGGCGACAGCTCCTCCAGCTCCGGGCCGGGCGTCGGGGCCTGCGGCTGCTGGCCTCCCTGGCCAGGCGTCGGGGTGCCCGCGCCGTTCTGGCACGGTTTGCCGTCCTTCACTAGCACGGGTACGGCCACGCGGCGCGGCGACGGCGGCGGCGGCGGCGGCGGGGGGCCCAGGCCGCCCTCCTGTTGCAGCTGCTGCGCCGCCTTGTCCTTGGCTTGTCGCTTCATCTTGTAGCGATGGTTCTGGAACCAGATCTTGACCTGCGTGGGCGTCAGGTGGATCATGCTGGCCAGGTGCTCGCGCTCGGGCGCCGACAGGTACTTCTGCTGCTTGAAGCGCCGCTCCAGCTCATAGACCTGCGCTTGCGAGAAGAGCACTCGGCGCTTCCTTCGCGGCGCGGCCGCGTGCAGTGGCGCGAGCGACTTGGCGGCGTCCGCGATGCCGGTCAGCGAGCCCATGCCGGCCACGTTCACGCCCGCCGACGGCCCCATGAACCTGGAGACTGGGGAGGGGGCCCAAGAAGGACGGCCAGTGAGCCCCGGGCACGCGGGCACCGCTCCCGCCGTCGCCCCCCTCGCTTTGCGGGACGGCACGGGTCCCCCGACTGCCTCGCAGGTCCCCAAGAGCGCCACGGCCCGCGCCCCGCGCCCTCCGCGCGCCCAGGGGCCCGGCCAGCCCCGCGTGCCCCGGGGGGCTCCCAGGAACCCCCGCGCGCCCCAGGCCGCCCCGCGCGTCTCTGGCCGTGACCCAGAACCCCTCACGAGCCCTAGGCCGCGTCCCAGGACCCCCCGCGCGCCGGCCCTCGGGCGCCGCTGACTGGAACGCCAGCACCCCGGCGCCCCAGCAGTGGCGGGAAAAGCCCGCGCCGCCCGCTCGCCCTCAGTCCCGCGCTTCTGGCCCCGCTCACTTGACGAGTAGCGCGGGTCCGTGTTGGCGCCGTACCAGCCGGTGGCCGCGGCTGCCGCGCCGCCCCGCATGCCGTCCGTGTAGGCGGGCAGCTCACCCATGTTGCCCAGGCCGCCGTTGCAGTAGCTGCCCATGGCGCTGTGCGGGAACTGCGAGACGCCCGGCGGCATGTGGTAAGTAGCGGCCGCCGCCGCCGCCGCTGCCGCGGCCGCTGCCGCCGCGGCCGCGTTGTGTCCCGCCATGGCGTGGGCCGGCTGCATGCCCGCCACGGCCGCAGCCTGCGAGGAGGGGCCGGGCGGCGGCGCGCGGTAGGCGGCGGCCCCCAGGGGCGTCCCCAGACCGGGCGGCGCGCCGTCCATGACGCCGCCGAACTTCTTATAGGTCTCCTCGATGGGGCTCAGGATGTCGGACACGGAGAAGGGCGTCGTGTGCTTGGGGCTCAACGACATGGCTCGGCGGACGGCCAGGTAGGGGGGCCCGGGACGAGCGCGGGCGGGCGGGACGCGGCGGCAGCTCGTCGCCGCCACCTCGGCCCGGCGGCAGCGCCAGTGGTGAGCTGTCCGCGGCGCGGCGAGCCCCCCGAGCTGCGGAATCTCGGGTTTATTTTAGTCCAGCGCCAGGTTTACGACAGACTCGGGGGGCGGAGCAACATCCCCAACGAGCAAACAATGGTCATTGACATCTTTTTCTCTCACCCCCCTTCCCCATAACGGAGGCAAAAAAGGTAAAGGGCCAGTTGGATGTTTCTTGAAAAGATCACTCCCCTTTGCCATCTTCATCCTTCGCACTTCTGCCTGGGTTACCTTAGCCCTCGAGAAATAGAAACTCCGAGGCCAGTGAAAGACGCCACTCTTGTTTCATTCAGACTGGGAGTTTTCCTAAAGTGACTTTGTAACAAACTTCAGTATAACGTCGAGGGTGAGGGGGGACGACCAGCTGTAAAGTTTGGGAGGGGGATGGTTTGTAGGGCTCACCTCCTTTCCAGCTACTAGCCCCTCACTGGCTCCATCATCTAAAGTGTTAAAAAAAAAAAAAAAAGGCTCTTGGGTCCCACCATAAGAGCGCATAAAGAGAAGAGGTACAATGACCGTCCTCTGCCATTGTAGGGCTCTCTAATTTATGCATCGTTAGATCCTTTAAAGCATCATTTTGTAGGCAACCTAACGGACACTTCCAAATTAGCTCAAAGTATCCAAATCCAAAGAAGAGAGACAACACACAGAGAGATACTGGCTAACAGATGCTGGCTTGTAAGTATGCTGTTCCTACTCTCAGGATGGAAATTGAACAAGAGAAAGTGTATTTGCTAAAAATGTTTCATATTTAATTTGCACCTCCGCTGCCGCTGCCTTTCCTTTGTTCACGTCCCCAGAATCTGATTTAGGATTTCTTCTTCTGTCTCTATCCAGAGAGAGAGAGAGGGAGAGGGAGGGAAGGAGAGAGAGAGAGAGAGAGAGAGAGAGAGAGAGAGAGAGAGAGAGAGAGAGAGAGAGAGAGAGAGAGAGAGAGGAGAGATATTTTACTTGTTTGTAATGGATCTTTTTGGTGGTGGTGGGAAAATAATCTTTTTAAGAAATATGAAAATGGAGAAGGATGCAGAAAGCAGGTAAAAATGGCAACTCCTCTTGAAATATGCAAAACCTGTAAGCTGGTTTTCAAAAATTGTCATCTCTTGGTTTACAAATGTTCTTAAATGACAAAGAACTTACTTACACCTTATGAACTTACACCAAATGCTGAACAAGACAAAAGACAAAGAAGTGTGCTGGCTTGGGTAAAATTTGAAAACATGAAGAAGAGAAGGAAACAAAGACAGTTTTTAAAGTTTTCCTGGAAGCTGGAGTAAAAGAAAGAAGCATGTTTCTTAAGCAAGATTTTATTGTGTCTAATAACAAAGGGATAACTACCAAAGTTTAACCTGGCAGCACATGTCTGTGTCTTGAAGATCTGAACAGTTCAGCATTATCTTTTTCTTGGTTTCAGCCCTGTGGGTTGAATGTTCTTGGTGATTTTGTCTTATTATTTTAATCAGCAATTGTGTTCATTTCAGTACACTTTTGCAAAGAATCTGCCCTTAGTAGGGAGAAAAGGACCATATGATCACTTGTGGAAAGAAAGTACCAACCAGAGGGGTGGTTTATATTTTGAAACCCTTACTGGGGTACAAAATGCCAGGCTCTACCAGCTGTTTACAGTCATCAGTTATTGTCTTAACAAGATTGGTGTTGCTGCAGTCCAGCATGGTGCTACCTTTACAGTTCTTTCTTGAACTTGAGACACTTGAGCTTGCACTGGAACTGCTTCCTTATATTTCTAAGACTAATGATATACAAAGAAGTCAGGGAGAATGAGGGAGGGAAGAAGGAAGGAGAGAGAGAGAGAGAGGGAAGAGAGAGAGAGATCTCAAATGCTGGGATCCTTTTACAATGTGGGTTTTTAACTTTATTTTACTTTAAATTGTATTGCTTACTACTTAATAGATTAAAGTAACAAAGTAATCTTAATCTTTAATCAACAATGAGATAAGTAAATATAGTTGTCATAGTATCTGAATATGAAAGTCCCAAGCAAACCATTATGGTTTTCAAGTTTAGACACCTTTAAAAATAAAGAAAAAAAATTACTGTAACTTCATGTTGATGAGTTGTCCAAGCTGGAAAGAGTGGTTATAGTTTTTTCAGATAAATGTTACTCTGTTTTCAAAGTATAGATTTTATCTCATGACGTTTTATTTGTAGAACTGCAGTATGGCGATTTTTATAGGTAGCTGTACTTTATTTTGCTGCTTAGTTTATCCGTGCACTCACATGTGGGAGTTTCTCATCTTTAAAAAAAATAAAACAAAACAGAGTCTCTGCCAAAATTCACTTTTAGACTGCTTAGGAGCATCATAAGCCAAGTAGAATTCCTTTTCTGGACAAGAACGGTTCTGAAAGAAAAAACATATTTTAAAATCTTCAACATTTTTTTGAATCAGTTGTGTCTTACCCTAGACATTTAAAACCTTTAAAATGTAAGTGCTATTTGTGTGTGCAGATGAGTTCGATAATAAAATCTAGAGAATGTATACATGTATATTTAAAGACAAAATATTTTGGTATTCTATTGAAGATTTCCACTAAACTCGTTTCATCCAATTATTTTCTGCCCAAATTATGAATGGAAATTTATAGTTACTAGATTGTTAAATATTATCGACACAGAAATTGTCACAGAAAATGTCTCTCTCAGGAATGTTTTCTTGTTGGCACTCAGTGGAAAGTAAGGAAGAAAAGGAAGGAAGGAAAACAGACAAATATTCTCAAAGGGAATACAGTAGTGAAAAGAGATTACACCCCCCACCCCACCCCCGCCTTGTACTCCCTGGTTACATTTCCCATTTCCTCTCCTTACAGCACAGCACTTGACATTGTTATCCTGCTGCTGGGATTGGCTTCACATCTTGAAGTACAACACTGCTTTACACATCGGGGAGAGTATGTATTTAGTTTTTGGTATCTTGACTTTTTTCCAGAGATCAGATTTTTGAGTTTCATACATCACACAACACTGAACACTTACTAAGATAGCCTATAAAGATAAAGAACAATTTGAAAGACAAAAAGATCCAGTAGGTTCTCCTGGCCTTTTTTTTTTTTTTTTAAACAAAAACAAAAAAAAACCTTGGTAAAAAGTAAAAAAAAAAAAAAAATCAGACGAAAGAGCCTTCCCTGTAATTGGGATTTACTGATGTCATAAAGCTCAGCTAGAGGGGCCTGGGGAAGAGGGAGAAACCTTGTGACAGACCCCCTTTGAAGTAGAGTTCCAGCCAGAAGAAATAAGAGGGAGATTTTGTCTTCCTATAGTGGCACATAGATTGTCAATTGCTTCTGACTTTCTACATCAAGTTGAGCCATTCTTGATAATATTACTTTCTGCTGGCTACTCAAGAACATAAGTGCTATTTTAGAAACGAGCATTTGCTGTACTTGTGGTTAGTTTGAATTAGTTGTAAACTAATTTAGTTAGGAAAATTCTCATGTTGAAGAAGTAGCTGTAGTATTACAATTATGAACTTTTTTCTTGGAATGGAATAAATAATCATGTCAATAGCACAAGTTTTGTGTAGCAAAGGTATAAGCAAAATGCTAAGAAGACAAAATGAAATTTAATATTTTTGCTAATTTTATCAGTTTCTGGAATCTAGTTCCCATTTTTAGTTTT
The DNA here is from genome assembly GCF_014885135.2 of Alexandromys fortis. Lineage (NCBI taxonomy): Eukaryota > Metazoa > Chordata > Mammalia > Rodentia > Cricetidae > Alexandromys > Alexandromys fortis. The sequence continues at coordinate 4,133,573 of NW_026067989.1, forward strand.
CATCTTCTAAATGATTTTGGTTTTAATTGATTATTTAAATTATTTCACATATCTTTTGCTAATTTTACTCCTATGTTTATGACCTCCTCTGTTACACAACATTCCTTTCGTATTTTCTTTAAAAAAATATAAAATCCCTGTAATTTAATACTGGCAAAAAGACTTTTGACTGAACATTTTCTATGATTCATATAGTCTTAGATTGAAAATTGTTTTCTGCTTTTAGCTATTAGTACAGCATTAGAACAAATGGTAAATATCAGAAATATTATTTTTGGCTAAATCATAATAGTAAGTTTCAAATATGATTTCCCAAAGCAAAAAAAAAAACATAGAAAAAACAAAAACCCTACCATAAACAAGTAATATAAAAACAACTCGAACTAGACAACATACTTCTCCTATATTACAGGAAAACTGTAATCTTAGTTTTTAACTCACAGCAGAAAATAACATGGTATATATGGCAAGAAGTAAAAATACATCTACAATATTAAAATTCTCTTACCTTAAAAATATAAACTTAAACTAGATATTTACATTTTCTGTAGTTTTAAAAATAATGATTTAAAGTTCTGTATGCTATAGGAAAACTGACAATACTGAAATATAATTTTTGTTTCTGAATAGCAAGTTTACTTGTATATCTTGCTACCACAGAAACTTAAAAACTTTATTTCCATTTAGTTGTTTTTTCACATGTTATAGAATGTCATTAAATGCCCATTATAGAGAAAAAGAATGCTTCGAATTTTAAGAAAAAATTATTATTTTTTTTTGCAGAGAGCAAATTTTAAATGTTCTGTCTTTGTACATTCTTAATGACTTACACACAGCTTTTAATAATATACACCTTCATAACTTTTTCATATACAGTAAATTTCTTCAGTCTAGTAGTCAAGTGATTTTAATGCAAATTATATTAACATGGTATGACCTTAGCTTTACAAATGAGCTTGCAGTGCTCAGAGGTGTCCTTTTCACATCTGTCCTGGGTAGCTGGGTTACTTGTTGCCATCACTTACTTGAAGGAGAACTCCAAGTTTTGATGTTTGGTGACTTGATTATTAGATTATTATATTGTTATTAAAGCTTATGTACATTTTGGAAGGAATAACTAGAACAATATTACAGTTAGAGAACAATTTCTTTATATTTTTGTGTATTGCTAATGTTGAGATGTTATTTAGCAGCTGTTTATGATTATCAGTCTGAATTTTAGGTTGAGAATTGCACATAAAAGGAAGCAATAAGCTAGTGTCTACTTCATAAAACTGTTTGGGTAAATTTCAAGCAGTTCATTTATTAGCTTAATAATTTGCATTTAAAAAGCCTGATACAAAATAGTTTAATTACTCTATTCATTGTGAGTACCATCAGGAAAACCTGATTGATAAAGTTGTCTCATGTGATCTCAAAAATAAATAAAATCAAGTTGAATACAGTGACACATTTGTAATCTCTAGTCTCTTGAGACAGGAGAATTGTGAGTTCAAGGCTAGCCTGTGTGTCATAGTGAGTGTGAAGCCAACTTGGTCTACAAGAGGAGACCCTGTCAATAAATAAACAAACAAGTAAACAGCAGTGAAGTTTTTAATGCTGTTTTAGTTCTGTAGTGCTGAGCATCAATCCCAAGGCCAAGTGTTGTAAACTACACCCTCAGTAAGAAGTCATTGTCAAACCACAACATATTTGTCAAATGTACTTGGAAATTATTGCCCTAAAATACTTAGCTTGTGAAGTGAACTAACAATGGGATCTGACCCTTTAACAAATCTAATGTTATTTTAAGATTTAAAAAAAATGAAATACTAGATATGAAATATGCCCTATAGGAAATTAAATAGCAATAATATGGGAAAGGTGATTAAAACCATTTTTTCTTGTTTGCTTTTTCTTTTGAAAATACAAGAATTTCACAAAACACAAAAGTATCACAAAGTATAGGGAATTGTAATTCAATCTAAAATATAACTCCATAGAAATAAGAATTGCTTGAGAAATTCTGTACTAGTTTAAATGAAAGCAATTTATTGTTGGTGTGCAGAATGTTGTAAAGAATGTATAATAATCTCAAATAAAGGCAAAAGTGGCAAATTACCTTTTCCATTATGAAAATGGTGCACCTCAATGGGTAAAGACAAATTATGTAGTAAGGATGAAATTTTTAACAATTGAATTGATACTTTTATAAAGTTAACTTTTAGATAATATAAACAAGCATTGAAGGACAAGTGATAATGCATGTGCGTGTGTGTACGGGCACATGTGTGTGTGTGTGCCCTAGAATTTGGATAATAAAATTATTTATGAAGCAGGTAAGAATGAGTTTTTATGTTTTATATGCTTATCACTGTAGACATGTTAAGTTATATGCTAAATGGTCTGAAGTTTTGTCTTTATAATCTGATAGGTATATGTTCTAGAGTGGATTCTCTTAAATGCAATATTTCTTTAGAATAATCAGTGATAGTGCATATATGATTGAACTGCTGTTGGCAGACTGCCGTGACATAGCTTTTACCAACAATTTGCAGAGATTTAAAAGGGTAGTGGAAATGGTGATTTAGAAATTGCTTTCTAAAGACACTGGAGACAGAAGGGACAACCTGGGGCTTCTAGTGCCCTCTGAAATCCTCTTCGCATAAAACCAGGTTTAGCAGAGACAAGTGTTATATTAAGTGCCCTTTCATGAAAAAAAAATGTGTCAAAAACATATTTGATCATGGTTCTTTATTGAACAAATTAGGTTATCTACTCTATACCCATACCAAAAAAGAAATGGTGAATGTTGTGTATGTATATTCAATGTATTCTCTGCGATTGAATTTATTTTCATAGATAATAAATTAACATGGGAAGCAATCATGAAACGTCAAACACTTTTCATGACCACGAAAATCTAATCACAAAGGCAGGCATGGTGACACACACCTTTAATCCCAGCATAAAGGGGATGATTAAAGGAAAATGGTGGGTTTGAAGTCAGCCTACACTTCATAGTGAGACCTTATCTTTAAAAAAAGAAAAAGAAAGCTAGCCCACAAACTGTACTTATCTTTATTTAGATTGCATCATTTGTATGTGCTCAAGCCAGCTGCATCTCTCACATAAATATTTTGACACCCAGGAGGAATTGTATGAGGCAAAAAACACAGTTTATTTTTTTCTCTGATTTGTAAAATTAAAAGGCATTCTGACTCTACCTCACAAATAAGAACTTTATTAAAAGAATAGAAAGGAGAAACATCTAACTATACAGACTATATATAAAGCTTTGTAAGTTTGTCAGCTTCTTAGAACATGTCCTACTTGGTAGGTGAAAATAGATTAAAATTGAAAAGTCATTAACACTTATTAATGCTTTGTAACATACTCAGTGCTGTCATGAGTTTTATGTGTTTATCTTATTTAACTGATACATAGAACTTAAAAGTGTGACTGACACAAACATAAAAATAATTTTGGCATAGAATTAAATATTCTCAGTAGGAGAGGAAAGGAGATCTCAGAAAACTATACATCAATTTCTTGTAACTCTGCAAGGGTGATGGGTCAGGATTTATGCTATCTTTGAGTGTCAGTTGTGATAGACATTTTTATATTGCCTGATGACTTTGATGACTACTCAGACAAAGTTTACAAAGTAAATATTCATCTGGATATTTGTATCCATATAGATATGTATGGATTCAAATACACATGTGTGCAAGCTTATATTATAAGCAGAATAGAAAGCCCGAAAGTTTCAAGTGCCTGTAAATAGTTAATTGATGAAATTTATTTTTTTCTTACATATCCTACAATAATACAATAATTTTCTTAGAAAACTTAACAGTATGATTTCTCATATTATAGTGAATTGCATATTTACAGACCACTGTTATTGATTATTAATATCATCTTGGCACTATTAAGATTATAAGTAGCAAAGAGAAGCTTGTTACAAATCAGTTCAAGTAGTAAGTATATATACCAGTGCTGTTTCATAGAAATACAAGGCAATATATAATTGAAAATGCTTGAGTAGGTGGGTTATACTTAACCCAATATATCTGAAATAATATTCTCATCCATGAAGTTAGATTTTAAAAATTTATTTTTATTTTTGTGAGTGTTTTACAAGCATGTAAGTGCAATGTGTGTGTGCAGTGCCTTTGGAGGCCAGAAGATGGCATTGGATGACCTGGAACTGGTGTTGCAGACAATTGTGGGTCACCATGTGGGTGAGTGGACTGAGTCCTGGTCCTCTGGAAGAGAGCAGCCAGTGCTCTTAACAGCTAAGCCATCTCTGCAACCACTGTATATGAAATGATTAAGGATGTATTTTTTTTTGACTGTGTGCTAGACTTTTGCAGTTGTATGCTTACTGCACTCCTGGTTTGGAGTAACCATACTTCCAAGGGCTCAGTGGGCATGTGTCACTCATGGTTATTGTATTGAGAGACAATGATTTGATAGTGTTTAATTCACATTTACTATGTCTCTGCCTAAACGTATATTCATTGTCATTACAAGTATGTTTTTTCACAGAAATTGACATAGATCTGAAATTTGTGCCCCAGATTTGGCTTAGTATCTCTTTCTGTATCTTCCAAGAACTAAATTGGTTTTATTCTTTTTTGTTTTTTCTTGAAAGATTCTTGCTAAGTAGTCCTGGTGGGTCTGATAGCCACGCACCCAGATTAGCCTCAAACTCATGACAATCCTCCTGCTTTGGCCTCCTCAGTGCCAGTATTACAAGTGTGCACCAACTTTAATTAAATAATATTAATTTATCTCATGTGAAAACCATATAAAATTCAGATTTAAGTACTCATAAATAAAGCTTTATTGAACACAGTTACACTCATTTGTCTATGACTGTGTTCATGATACAGCAACAAAGTATCTACAACAAAGACTTTATGGCCCACAGTCCTAAACTTTTACTTGCTAGTGCCTTTATAAATACTATTGACCAACCCTTGCTAGTAAAATAGAAAGTCACCTTTGCATACACGCAATCCCAAACCAGCTCCAGAACTAATCACTATTAAGGTTTTTCATGTGCTTTCCCAAGTATTTCTTTATACATTTATATATACAGATGTGGTATAGTGTGCTCTACATATGTGTGCATAAATATACAAACATGTGCATACATAATCATATTCTGTAGCAATTTTTATGTATCTAGAACATACTTACCTTTTTATGTAATGGAATTATTACATTAATCTGATTTCCTTTAATCAACTATATTCCTATTGATTGGCACATCAGCAGTTACACATATGCTCCTTGTTATTTATATATATATATGTGTGTGTGTGTGTGTGTGTATTTAGTATTTGTTACAGTGTAGATATCCATCATCTTTTTAATGATCACATCCTGTTCTACATTATGAGCTCACATAAGTTGTTTAACCACTCTCCAATGAGTTTAGGTTCATTCTTTTTTTTTCTCTTCTCTCCATCTTTCCTTCCAGTCTTTCCTTCTTCACTCAGTTCCCCATTCTTTCCTTTATTATTTTTATATTATAAGCAGTGCTGTAGGTAACATAGATTCTTGTGGTACAGAAAATTTTGCAAGGTCTATTTCTAGTAGTAAAACTTAATCAAAGGTTGAGTTTATTTTATATTTGATAGCAGCTGCCAAATTGCCTTTCAAAAAGACTATCAGTTTGCATGTAAGAGTGCATAAACTTTCTTCGCATGTCTCTCATCAACACTAGCTAATAGTCAAATTTTAAAGTTACATCTATTTTGTGTTTACATTTGTATGTGTTTGTGCACACATGTATCATGGTATGTGCTTGCATGTGTGCACATGTGTATGTTGTCATTCGTGTGCATTATGTGTGTGTGTGTGGTGTATCAGAGGACAACTTGTTGGAAACAAATCTCTTTTTCTATCATATGGGTCCTGGGGATTGATCAGGCTTGGTGGCAAGTGCCTGAGCCTGTGAGCCACCATTTCATCCTTAAGCTCTTTAATAGTCCTATTTAGTATTAGATAAGTATTTTACTACATCCAGTACTTTTCTGCTTTTGAGAAATACTGTCACTCATTTTTCAAAAAAGAAAAGAAAATTAACCAAAACTAATTAAAGAAGAGACAGTTACTTAAAATAATGTCCAGAGGTATCAGTGTATAATTATTCAAACTAAAAAATTTAGCTTAGAATGCTATTTTCATTTTTATCATTATTTTAAGAACAGTATACTGTGTTAGCTATATTAAAAAGTGCTTATGTTTTAGAATTACATGGACTTTGATTGAATCCTACTCCACCAAACTGTAAAATTTGGTGGCAAATATTACTGAAGCCTTTTGAATCACCATTCTTAACTAAAAATGTGACAGATAAAATGGGTTAAATTGTCTGTCATAAGAGTTCCCCACCCCAAGATGCTTACTTTATCCTGTTGTTAGTTGTTTTTTTTTTTTTTTTTTAACTTTTTTACTCTTTGTGGGGCCTGCCACCCATCTCCCAAATAAATTACATGGAGTCTTAATTCTTTCTTATGAATGCCCAGCCTTTGCTTGGCTTGTTTCTAGTCAACTCTTTTTAGCTTAAATTATCTTGTCTACCTTTGGCCTCTGGGCTTTTACCTTTCTCTATTTCTGTGTATCTTTCCTTTTCTACTTACTCTGTGTCTGACTGTGTGTCTTGCCCCTTCTTTTCTTTTACCTTGATCTTTACTTCTTATTTCCCAGATTTCTCCTCCTATGTATTTTCTCTGCCTGCCAGCCCCATCTGTCTTTTCTCCTGCCTAGCTTTTCAGTTCTTTATTAAATCGATCAGGTGGTTTAGACACACAAAGTAACACAACTTCACAGAGTTAAACAAATGCAATATAAGTCTGAATATTCTTTCCTCTGGACTCTGAAGACATGAGTACTTTCAAAAATCATGTAACATTCTGTCTGTCTAGAGTTTTAGTGTACCCTGATGTGGAATTTTGTCTGTCATTGTCTCTGTTCAAATAGCATGAACATGGTCCAGTTTTCCAGTGGAGACATGTTCCACTCATTTGAATTTAGAGTAAGCATTGTCTGTTCTTAAAGGATACAGTTGAGGTAAAGCAAAAGAAGTTTGCAGAAAGAAAGTTAATGAAATAGCCATCCAGGGTTGGTTTGCTCAAGAGATCTCATAATCAAATGACCCAATGTAACTGTGAAAGTTGGATTTTTTTTTGGCAGATCTTCATCTTACTTATTGTTCAGTGACACATAGCCTCTAAGGATGCTGCAGAGACAAAATTAGCAGCAAAAACATGGATTCAATCACATTTACACCTCTCTCTCTCTCTTTCTCTCTCTCTCTCTCTCTCTCTCTCTCTCTCTCTCTCTCTCTCTCTTTCTTTCTCTCTGTTGTTGCTCTNGCCATGGGGATAGAGAAGGACAGATTTGAAATGTACTCAAGAGATGAAATATTTGGATCTAAAATTTCAAGAATCATTATACAGGAATCTCTCTTACTTTTCTTGAAGTTTAAAATAGAAACAAGTTCAGCCTCGTGTAGAAATTTATGCTACTAATTTACATTTAAACATTTGTGGTATTCAAAACTTGGTTTTAAATTTGTAGGATGACTGGCAGTCTAATCCTGTAAAGGACTGAAAGATTGAGCTTTCTAACACTAACCTGTTGGAGCCTCAGAACTATTGAGTTAAAGATGTGTTTAAGATGGGAAAGGAAGAAAACTGCTCACAAACGTAAGGTGGTAAGAGGTTAGAAAAACTAAACGTTATTGCCACACCTTGTGTTTTACAATCTGATAGATTTCTTCTAGTTCTTGATTTTAGACTTTACTGTTATCATTGCTGCTACTGTCTTTGCAACACCCTTGTGTTTTGTTACTGTTAACCTCCTGCTTTATGCTCATTGTATGATTCCAATATTTACTCCCTTTTCTTTTCTTGCTCCTTACAAATAATGAAATATGAAACTCAATCCGTGATGTTCTGATTAGTAATAAAACTAAAACTTGGTTTTGCATGTTAATAAAAAGTAAATAAATATAGACAGAAGAACAACAAACTACCACCATGCAACACCCTAAATTCCTAGATCTCCATACTTTTTATTAGTAAATCATAGGTTATTTGCTTCCACCATGCTTCCTTCTCTTCATTTTTCCAAATATCCATCAAGAAAGAGTGCATTTGTTTATATTACTCTTCAGGATTCACTACACAGTAGCATTAGCTTTTATCTAGCCATCTCATAGATTAAGAAAAGGGAAGAGACAACCTTTTATGGAAGTACTCAATTTCCTTGATATTTATTCAGAAAATCCATTGCTCTTAGGGTTCCAACAACAACTCTATAGGTGACTTTCCTAATGATTCTATTTCCAGAACAAGTTTGGTGAGCAGTCACATTGGTCTTCTTATTCCAAGAATAGTTCTGCTACTCTACTTTTGTGTTGTCCTCCTCCCAGGGGCCCATATACCACTATACATCAAGGCCCAGCTCAGATTCTCTCCTGTGGTGACTCTCCAGATAGGCTAGCTCTTTGATCTTTCCTTAGACACCATACTCCATTTTAGAGTTCTGGATCTCAAAAAACAATTTAATTTTTTTTTTTGAGATGGTGTTTTGATGTGTATATATTCCTAGCCATTTTGAGACTTTTTTTGTAGACCAGGCTGTCCTTGAACTTACAGAGATCTGCCTGCTTCTACCTCCAAGTGCAGGGAATACAGGTTTGTACCACAAACACCCAGCTGAATTTTGAAAAGTTGATAAAACATTTGGGTTTCTATGATATTAACTTTATCAACCGTATTCATCATTTTTGTTATTTTCTTGTTGTTCAAGAGAATTATGTGGAAACAGCTATATTCTGATAGAAACTAGGCCTGAGTTTGTTTGTACATCTGTAGAATGAAGATCCTGGATTTGATTTTGGAAAGCATTACAAGTTAAATTCCAGAGTAGTTCAAAATTAATATGAAGCAAAATATATCACAAGCAAGGCTAAAAGACATTTGATAGGGGAGGTTAACTAAGACTGTTAGTCCCCACATCATATTTAAGCTAAGCTGGGTAACGCTAGCCCTCAGGAAACCCCAGGTATGATCTGGACCATACAGGCAGGGCAGTCTAGCCCAGGGCCTTGGTCTCCACTAAACCCCACCTCGGGGTTTAGTGTCTTTATAACAAATTTTGATAAAGTTATCAATTTGATAAATATTTATCAATTTTGTAGTAGTTCATAAGAAGACAAAAACATCAAAGAATACATTTCTCTACCTACAAATGTATTTATGAAGCCTGGCAGGACAATTAAGCTCAAGATTAAAACTGCTGTATACTAATACTTAAAGACAGCTGCCAGAATTTAGAAGGGGGCCTGGCAAACAGGGAAAGAAGTTGTAGGCCTGGGAACATTGAAGCACATATATGAGATTTTTTTTTATATCAAAGCTAAGTAAGGATGATGCTTTTGCTCTGCAGTATGTTATCTATTCTATCATTGGCTTTGCCCATTACTTGGGTATTTATGTAGTGAAAGATATCAGTGCAGAAGAGCTGGCAGCTTACCAGAAGGATCAAGAGGTATTTCTGGCTACTCAGAAAGAGGCAGATTTAGAAACTCAGGAGAAAACTGCTAAAAAGTGACTACAGCATTCACATTCTGGAATTTTGAAAGAAAAAGCCAAGAATAGGACTGGTTGAGCAAGCTGTGTCACTGTCAAAAAATACTTATGATGGGAGAAAATGTGTACTACTTGTATAAAAAAATTGATATTGCCACTTATAGTGGCAATGCCTTCAAACAAGCCAGCAGAGAAAAATTTACAAAGGATATTGGATAAATCATCACCAGAAAAAAGTTTTTATTCCCCTCTAGTATGTAGGGCTTGTAAATACAATATCCATGCTCCCAGAAAAATCTGTATTATAAACAGAGCTAGAGAATATAAAACCACATAGGCAGATTGTTGACAAGACTGAGAAATAATATAGCATTTTAGACAGGGTCTTTTCATGTCACCTAGGAGGATGTCCTAGAACTTGCTAGATATCCATTTGTCCAGGCTGGCCTCAAAATTGCTACCCTTCTGCATTAGCATCCTGGACGCTGGAATTGTAGGACTTTGTCACAATGTCAGATAAAATAATAATTTTTAACACTCATACTTGGAAAATAATCAAAATTAAGTATAAATATGTTTCAGAATTTGTTCTTTTTAGTCTTTCTAAGTATGTGAATTTTGAAAAATATGCAATCATGTAACCAGGATTTCATTAACACCCCTGTGCCCTTTTCACTAATGTTTTAATTTTAGGTTTTGCCTTTTTTTAGGTCTTGGTCCATCGAGCCAAGTTTTGCATAGCATATGAGAAGGAATAAATGTAGTTTATTTTGAATTTTCTTCCCTCCTTCTTTCTTTCTTTTTTTCTTTTGGATATCTGGTTACTTTAGTAACATTTATTGAATTACCTTTGTTAAAAATCAATTGACTATATATATGTACATATGTAATGCCTGAGTTTTCCCATTTTATTGATCTAAATGTTTACAAATCTTACAAATTTTAAATTAGTGTGGTTAAGACATAGCACTGCTATCAGTATTTCTCTATTTGTCTAATCAGTGACATGCAAAAAAGAATACAAAGAAGGGCTGATGAAATGGCTCAGTGGGTGAAGCACTTGCTGCTAATCCTGACTGATGACCTGAGTTCAGTCCCAGGACATACAGGGTTAAAAGAGAGAAGAAAGTCCTGCAAGTTGTTTCCTAACTTCCACACATGCTAATGTAAAAAATTTAAAGTGAACAGCAACTCTATATATTCTCTATATATATTTAACTTTTTTAATATAATTTTTTATTGAAAAAAAATTTCCGCCTCCTCTCCGCCTCCCATTTCCCTCCCCGTCTCCCTTCCCCCCCTCCTCCCTCTCCTCTCCCCTCCCCCCACTCCTCTCCCCCTTCC
>NW_026067989.1:4144614-4177460 GCF_014885135.2 Alexandromys fortis
CAAAGCCAGAACATGAAGTAGGATCAAAACCCAGTGGCATTGTCCTTGGCTTCTCAGCAGCCCTCATTGTCCGCCATATTCAGAGAGTCCGGTTTTATCCCATGCTTTTTCAGTCGCAGTCCAGCTGGCCTTGGTGAGCTCACAATAGATCAGCCCCACTGTCTCCGTGGGTGGGTGCACCCCTCGTGGTCCTGACTTCTTTGCTCATATTTTCCCTCCTTCTGCTCCTCCTTGGGACATTGGGAGCTCAGTCCGGTGCTCCAGTGTGGGTCTCTGTCTCTATCTCCATCCATCTCCAGATGAAGGTTCTATGGTGATATGCAAGATATTCATCAGTATGGCTATAGGATAGGGTCATTTCAGGTTCGGACAGAGAACCTGAAATATATTTAACTTTTTAAAATGCTTTAGGCAACCAAAATTCATTGGCATTTATATTTCAGAGCTAAAATAAAGATATTATACTCAGATTAACACCTTCTGTACCTTTTTAACACTTTCCATACTTATATTCTAAAGCTAATTATGTTGCCAGAATAATGAAATGAAAATGTTAACATGTTTAAACTTGTCATCTGAAAATCTTTCCGATATTACAATGAAATTATTTATGCCTTCCTTGTCACAGGTTGCCACAGTCCCATAATTAAATGCCAGTTTTTAGAAAAACCTGTTTCAATATTAAAAATATTTAAGAATAAAACATTACTAAGATAGTAGAGATGTATTTCTGAACTTCTGATAAATTATTCTTTGTTTTTATTTAGCATGTTATCTAAATGAGTTTGAGTTACAAAAATATGCATCAAGATTGGAGGGACTCCAATTTCTCCCTTGCCTATACCTGAAGCAATTTCTCTTTGTGGTTTTTGACAAACCTTTATTATATCAGGTGTTTGACTTTGTCTTAGTTGGGGTTCTATTACTATGAAGAGACACCATGTCTATGTCTCTTATAAAGGAAAACATTTAATTGAGGTGGAGGCTTACCGTTTTAGATGTTTAGCCCTTTATCATCATGGTGGGAACATGGCAACTGGGGGTATGGTGGTATGCAGGCAAACATGGTGCTGGAGAAGTAGCTGAGAATTCTACATCTTGATCTGAAAGCAACAGGAAGTGGTCTGTTTCACTGGCCTGGCTTGAACATATATGAGTATATGAGATGTCAAAGCCCACCTCCATAGTGACACACTTCCTCCAACAAGACCACACCTCCTAATAGTTCCAGTCCCATTGGGGGCAATTTTCTTTCAAGCCATCCATCTTCTAATCCCTCCCTCATGCTATATTTAGCTATGGATAGATTTTTGTCTATTGTTGTTGGTAGTGCAAAGAGCTAGGGATAGAGCACCCGCTGCTAAAAACTGGGGTTTTCCTTATACTGCCAAAGCTTCTCAATTACTCTGGACATCACCATAACTGAGGAGGGAAAAGAAATGGGAGCTGACTTGATACAGGTTTTCTGTCCCCTTTTCCAGCAGTTCTTATCTTACCCAACTATTATTGGGTTGCAACAGAAGCTACCATTTTTTTTGTGGCCTTGGAAACCTTCATATCTGCCTTGACAAAAAAAAAAAAAAAAAAAAAAAAAGAAAGAAAGAAAAAAAAGAAAAAGAAAAAACACAGTTTTATATAGTTATTTTCTTTCATAGCTTATGTTTTCTCACATTTTTCTCAGACAAAAAATATATTTTAATATGTTGTTCTTAATGCCTTTTTAAATCCAAGCACAGAAGATCTTTCTTGTTATGAGAATGCCAAATGATGGAATAGAGAAGGCTAATATAATATGAAGTCACTTTAAACAGACCTAATAACATAGAATAGCAGTTCTCAACCTGTGGGTTACAACCCCTGGAGGGGGATCTAATGATCCGTCCACACTGCATATCTGATATCTTTCATATCAGATATTTACATTATGATTCACAACAGTAACAAAATTACAGTTATGAAGTAACAATGAAAGCGATTTTATGGTTGGAGTCACCACAACATGAAGAACTGTATTAAAGGGTTGCAACATTGGAAAGGTTGAGAACCACTAACATAGAATCTTATGAACACCACAAAAATAAGATAGGATCAGGAGTTCAGTTTGATTATGTTGTGGCCTCATAGTCATATCCACAATTACTCCAAAAGTGCTGTAAGCAAATTAAATGTAGATTCTCTTGTCATTACATTGACGAATTTCTCTTTAATCTGTAGCTATCACTAAATTTATACCAGCTTTGTTAATGTTTAAGCCACTAACTAGTAACCTGGATTTTTTATTAGATTTTTATTTAGAAAAGTAAAATAAAAGTAAAATCCGGGCGAAAGAATCCCTTTTCAGCAATATATTATGAACTACTTTGTTACCACTGGGGAACAGAAAAGACACCTTCTCAAGATTAGATTTGGATGTTGATACTAGTGACACCACACACATACCAAGAGGATATGAAAAACTGTATTACATACATGATTAGTTCTGGAGAAAGCAGAGCAGGCAATACTGAAATGGCTCAAGAAAAGCAGGAAAGGACTGCTTAGGTTTTTCTCAGCTTGTCCAGATGTGGGACAAAGGGATAGAGAAGGGAAAACTCAAATACAGATGGCAGTCAGAAACAAAACAAAACAACAAAAACCAAACCAACCAGTGGTTTCCCTTTTCCTGAGTGGTCTCATTTACATATCCACAGGCTCCTCTAATGGTGACAGATGAGAAAAGGATTCACTCCTTCATAGGTGAGTTAATACTCAAATACATTTACATAGTTGCTAATAGCCAGAAATAACCAACTAACTGCCTTAAAAATATTCATGCCAGTAGCTCACAAGATCATGATGTGGGTATTTACCACACTCAGCTTGAGATATCTGGGCAGCTATGTTGAGACAGATTGTAAATGATTCTTACCATATAGGTGCACAGTGACCTTATAATACTCTTCTAATGGTAATGTCTCAGTCTTCTGACTTTCTCTATTATGTGGTAATTTAGTTACTAATGTTCTATGAATCAGATGTCAGCAGTACATTTATTTCTAGAATACTGAGTATCAAAACTTTGATAAACTGGGGCTATTTTCTTTTGTGAAAATTCTATTCGCTGATATATGATTTTCTCATTTCCTCCTGAAATCACTCCGTCATTGTCAGTAATTTCACTCTATTTCTTTAGGCAGCAGTTACTGCCCTGAACTGCTTGCTTTTCAGATTTTCTGTCTTTCATAGTAACCACTTTCAACAGTATAAACTGACATAATAGAGATTTTTTCCATCTATCTATCTATCTATCTATCTATCTATCTATCTATCTATCTATCTACCTACCTACCTACCTACCTACCTACCTACCTACCTACCTACCTTACCTACCTACCTACCTACCTACCTATACCTGCCTTTTTGGAGAGTGTAAATGGTCATTTGATTTTAGTATATTTTAAACTTGGATAAGATATATGTATATGTACATGTGTGTGAAAATTTTCAGTTTTGAGATAAATTTGGCTCATCACTTATATTTGACCACTTAGTGCTATGCAATTAATTTTTGCATTCTGTAACAGGTTGTCATATACCAGATTCTTGAGTTATAAAAATTCTTTTTATAATTTTTTGTTTTAAAAGGTTAATTGTCTGTTTTTTTATACTGTATCTTTTAAATTCCTAACTAGTAAAGTTTGCTTTCTTTTTCAAAGCACAATCAAGCACACTTCACAATGAAACTCCTTTATGTTCTTTTTGTTTATCAGGATTCTAAACCTGACAGTTTGACAGAAATTTCACACTTCAATTAAGTTTTCATTTAATCAAAAGACATTTTGCTGGAAATATTTGATGAAAATGAAAATGAGGTGTCAATACTTAAATATTAAAAATAAGGGACTGGAAAAATGGCTCAACAGTTAAAAGTCCTTATTGTTGTTTCAGAGGATCTGAATGTGGTCCCCAGTATCCCCACAACAGGTGCTTACAAATACCTGTAACTCTAGCTCCAAGGTATTTAACGCCGCTGGCCTTCACAAGCACCTGCTCTCACTTGTATACACACACACACACACACACACACACACACACACACAAAATTAAAAATAAGGAAAAAGAACTATCTGATTTTGGAAAGAGTTAGGCAATATGTCACATAAAATGAAGGCAATAATTTAATAAGAATACTGTTGGTTAAAATTAGAACTCAAAAGTAAAATGTAAAGAGCTTATATGTTTGATTTGAGTCAGCAAACTCAATATTCAGAAAAATTTCAGCAAGTACTAGTATGTAAATACTTTCACCACAACATAGCCAGTGTCATGATTGTAGCATATCAAAATTGCTATTAGTATATCAACACAGTAACTATTAAAAGAGAAATGTATCTTCCCATAAAAATAAACACTATACATGGATGAAACAGTAGTGTAAAAGTGTAAAACTGATGTTAACAGAAATAGTTTCCAAGAAAAAAGGAAATATCACTCTAGATTGCAGTCCCTAGGGAATGGAATTCTGCCTTGTAGGTATCAGATTTCCTAACTCCTAAAGTCCTGTCAACCTATATATATTGTCAACTTTACAGATACATGAATTCCATGTTTGTGACATTAACTATAGACCAAAATTGTTTTCTAAAATTATATGGAATGTGTATAGACATTTGTTATTATTACCTAAATGATGCAGTATAATAGATATTTAGATTGTATGACTTTATATATGATATATAGCTAACCAAGAGATCATTAAAATACTTGAGATAGGGAACTGGTGGTGTAGCTCAGAGGAAGAGTTCTTCCTTAATATACATAAGGCCAAGAGTTTAATCTCCAGCACTACAAAGGACACAATAACAACAATGAAAAAGAAAATAAGGAGTAAAGCATATAGGAAAAATATATAGTCTATATGTATATGATATTTCATTGTGGTATTACTTTATAATGGTTTTAATCTAAAATATCTTCAGCCTTTTAATCTAAAGAATTTTAGAAGTTGGTTACTTGAAGTTCTGTTTCCTCCCGAACCATTCTTTTTGTGTTTGGTATCTATGCTATCAATGAAGTTGAAAGATAGACTTTTGTGAGCATGCAGTGAGAAATCAATGAAGGAAAAATTATGACATTATTTGTCTACCAGGAAATCCAGAGATAAACCTGTTGTGAGACTTCCCCATACCTTGTACACCTTCTTCCACGTGTCTCTTGACAAGACACAAAGTGACTGTTATACTAGGACTGAGATGCAGGGCAAATTATTCTGCTTATTTCCTATTTATTTACCCTTCCACTCCAGCATATTTTTTCTAGTGAAAATTTGCCTAATCTAGAAGGAGGAATAGGTCAACAGAAGGATTATATGGTCTGTTACATGTATGGAAGTGAAAAAGGTAGCTGCAGTAGCTTTGGTGAAAGCAGTGATGCAGGTCACAAGGCTTCCAGCCAATGCAATATCATGTTTATTTTGTTCACTTTTCTGTTAAAGTTTTTTTTTCACTTATTTTTCTTGATCCAAAAGCAGCTTTTGCTTGTTAACAATAGGAGTGTCCTTCCTGTGTTTCATTTCATTTTCCCTTATTATTTTGGACTCTTTTAATTTATTATCAATTAATCAACATTTTTGCCAATGATTGTATTATTTTATAACTCTTACAGTTATTATGTTTAGAACAATATTGGATATATGTTTTTAATGTACTTACACATTTTCTATAATCTAATATTTGGTAAACTTTTGTAAATGTTACCTACATGCTGGCTAGGAAAGTAAGTTCAATTTTTAAATTTAAAAGGATTATTTTAAATTTTACTCATTATTTTATGTGTATAAGTCTTGTCTGCTTATATTTCTATGCATTATGTGCATACCTGCTGATCATAAAGGCCAGAAGAGGGCACTGGATTCCTCAGAACTAGAGTTACAGAAGGTTATAAGTAAGCCTTCAAGTGAGTGCTGTGACTTGACTTGGCCTTCTGGAAGAGCAGCAGGTGCTATTAACTACTGAACTACCCCTCCAGCCTGAAAGACATGGTATGTATTTAGTTCAGCTTTAAACTTTGCATTATTTAAGTTTTAGTGCTTCCAACTTGGATTGGAAGAAGCATATCCGAGTAATCTCGGCGATGTATATGCAGTTCGCCTTTCTTCCTATTCTGATCCAGTGGTCCTCTTGAGATTCTAGTTCCTCCTCTTTTTGTTGAGAACAGTATTGTCATTGCCCTGGACATTGTAATGACTGTTAGCTGCTTATAACTTAGATCTGAGTCATTTCCCAATAACTTCTGCCCCAGAGACTAATAGAGAAATACAAAGAGGGCCGGAGAGATGTTAAGTGGTTAAGAGCACTGCCTGCTCTTCTACAGGTCCTGAGTTCAATCTGTAATGAGATCTGGTCTGCAGGCATGCATGCAGACAGAATACTGTATACACAATAAATAAATAAATCTTAAAAAAAAGGAAATACAAAGATTTTCCATCCTTCCTTCAGTGGGGACTTTGTTTCAGAAGATCCTACCATCTCCAGAGCTCCCTGTAGGATCTAAGATGTTTAATGTACCTGCAGAATGGTTTAGGTTCCCTTTGTACGTATCCAGTTTTTACCATTCCATCACAAGTATTAATTTTAAGAGTGTAACCAATAAATCTCCTGCAGTCAGTAGCTGTCTCTTTCCAAGGAACTTGACCCATAAGAGTTACCTTTTGTTTATTTGATCTGCCAGTGGCAGTCTCTGAAAGATATTTTTTTTTTTTTTTGGTTTTTCTAGACAGGGTTTCTCTGTAGCTTTGGAGCCTGCCCTGGAACTAGCTCTTGTAGACCAGGCTGGTCTCGAACTCACAGAGATCCACCTGCCTCTGCCTCCCGAGTGCTGGGATTAAAGGTGTGCACCACCGCTCGGCTGAAAGATAATTTTTTTGTGCTGTTCTGCCTTCTACCACCACTGCTCATATAAAAATGTGCTAGTTTTTGTTCTTTTTGTTGTTATTATTTAGGATTTATTCATAATCATAAATAATTCTGCAATCCAGCTAGACTTAGAAGGGAATGAGTGTACTCTTCTTAGCTACAAAAGAAATGATCTAGTTTTTGAGATGAACACAAGTCAAAATATTAAAGAATTGTCACAAGTGGCAGTGGTGGTCTTGCTAGCTTTGTCTATTCCTAGACTCCAATGTTCATGTCTCCTATAAGACTCTTGCTCTCTTTTATCTTCCAGAAGTTCATATACTTGTTATCCAGCTGTTCAGTCTTGTTAGTGCAGATGACAAACTGGCCAACATTTGTGTTTGTTTCAGCATTTGCCATGAACAAAATGCTGGTGTGCTCTGGTTAAGATCTTCGCCATAGATATGTAAAGTTGCCACCCTAGCACAGGAATCCTGGAATAATTCTATGAAAGGAGGAACCATTATAGCCAACTTCCCTTTATTCAGTGTTTAGAAAAAAAACTTTTTACTATTTTTGGAAATTGGTCTGCAAACAGCTCAACAAAGATGCAGCAGCCCAAAAGTTTGCCTTTGACACTAATGTCAAACATGGCTGATAATGGGAAACTTCACAGCGTATTAGCATTTACAAAGCCTTGGTAAATTTATTCTTGCAAATACAGCATGTGAATATATAACTTCTGTATATTGTAATGTAATTATACTTAGTACAACTTCATGAAACTAATTCATTTTGAAAATTATATTCTCAATCTGCTTTAATATCTTTACCCAATTAATGTTTGCCCTAAATGCTTAGCTGTTTGATATTAATTTTGTAACGTGATTTTGTGTTCTTTGAATTGCCCGATTAATACTCACCTGACCTTTTGGTCTTTTTGATGAGACATTGTTGTTACTCAGTCAAGGGATTTGGCTTTTCGTGTATTTTAATTATTATTATAATTTGTAAGACTCATCTTACTTTTGTCATCTTGTTTTTGCTTTTTGTTTCCCCCTTTTTATTTTACTTGTCATAAATAGTTGAGTGCACTTTTCTGCATAAGTCATCAAAAAGACATATTCCTGTCTTAAATTCTGCTAGTGATTACTTTTACAGTTTACAGAACTAATATTAGTCATTATTTTTGTAATCTTCAGAGACAAGAGAAAGCTGTATGTTAAAATAGCTTCTGTTAGTCAAGAAGTTTGATACACTTGTACTTCTCTCTTCTCTCATCCCTGTTATTTTGTAATTAAGTTTTAGATACAAATAATAACACTTTTATGCTTCATTTTATATTTAAAGTTAGTAGTATAATCTTACTTGCACTTAGAGTTTTTTAATTTAAGTGAAATATTTTGCTAAGTATATGATGTCACACAACTGTAATCCCACCACTTAGGAAGAGACAAGAAGATTAAGGGTTTAAGACCAGCTTCAGGTATATAGGAAATTTGAGACCATCTTACAGTATATATACAGTAATATATACTTATGTACATATACAGTACAACCTGCTTCAAAAAACCAAGCACATATTTTTCTGCAAATTTATTTTTATTATGTTTATAGCATAGAATAATTTTTATATTCAATGTTGGTTTTTATAACCAAACAATTCCAATTCTATTTTTTGTGTTTGTGTGTGTGTACAATCTACCCATTTACTCTTCTCTCTATTTCTTCATTTTCTTAGTAAAAGATGCATTTTACTTCACATTTGATAAAAAAAATTTAACTGTAGGAACATGTCTCTGAGCAAAAAATTTCAGTGATAAACTATATGAGGGGAAAAAGGAAAAAGTATGCCAAAAGGATGTAAAATTGTGAATTGAGGTGCCTGATTGACAGATTAAATTTCATTTTCTTTAGAGTTTTTATATTTTTTTTTTCTGAGACAGGGTTTCTCTTGTAACAGCTCTGGCTGTCCTGGAACTCCTGCTGTAGACCAGCCTGGCCTTGAACTCACAGAGATAAAGGTGTGCTCCCTGGGTGTTGCTGTTGCTGTTGTCTCATCACTCTAGTGCTACAAAATTGGCTTCAATCAGATCCAGAATTGGTTGGATAGCTGGATTTAGTAACTCTAGGACTTAGGAGGCAGAGGAGGAGCTGACAAGTTTAAGACCAGCCAGAGTTTCATTTCAAGAACCCCTTTCCAAAAACCAAAGAGGAGTGGGGAGAGGGAGTGGGGGAGGTAGAGGAAGAGAGCGAGAAAGAGCACACCAGCCAGCTCCAACAACACCACTACCACCAACAGAATTGTTGTTCCTATCTGGAATGGATTATATGAAATTGAAAGGAGTTTAGAACCATTCAGTATACACAAAGCATTGTATTGGGATTTCAGTTGGAACTGTATTAGACTCAGTAGATCAGTTTACAGAGAATTGTCATCCTGATAACATGGAGCTACACAATTTATAAGCTTTTTTGAGACAGAATTTCATGTTGGTTGGTCTTGAACTTGAACTCAGATGTAGTTGAGGATGATCTTGAATTTCTGATTTTCCTGTTCACTTCCCAGAGTTCTAAAATTAGTTATGTCCTACATCACATAACTGACGTTATGAACATTATTTAGGAGCTTTTAAAGTTTTTACTGGTAATGTTTTAGGATACATATTTTTCTCTAAACATTTTGTAGTTTTTTGCCATTGTAAGTAAAATACTTTAATTTTTATTGTTGTTAGTATATAAAATATACCTGACTTGTATATATTTGCCTTAAATAGGTTTCATACATTTTTAGGGATTTTGAATCTATATTCTACCTCTATATTTTTGTTTCTTTTTAGGCAGGGTTTCGCTGTTGTAGTCCTGGCTGACTTGGAACTTGCTACAGACCAGCCTGGCTCCTAATTTACAAAGATCTCTGCCTGCCTCTGCCTCCTGAGTGCTGAGATTAAATTTGTGTACCACCATGCCTGGCCTCTATGTAGCAAGCTTTCTTGTTGGATTATCTTTGGATCGCCAGCTCCCAAATAGTGACCCGGAGACTTATTATTAATTATGGAAGCTTGAACTTTAACTTAGGCTTGTTTCCAACTAGCTCTTTTAACTTAATTAACTCATATTATTTTACTTTATGTTCTGCCACATGGCTCAGTTACCTCTCCTCAGTACAGCATGTCCGACTTGCCCTGAGTCTTCTGGCAAAATCTGTGTGCCTAGATTCCTTTCCTCTCCCTCTCCAGAAATCCAGCCTATCTTTTTCTGCCTAGATATTGGCCATTCAGTTCATTATTAAAAC
The DNA here is from genome assembly GCF_014885135.2 of Alexandromys fortis. Taxonomy (NCBI): domain Eukaryota; kingdom Metazoa; phylum Chordata; class Mammalia; order Rodentia; family Cricetidae; genus Alexandromys; species Alexandromys fortis. The sequence continues at coordinate 4,154,782 of NW_026067989.1, forward strand.
AATCAGAAGGCACCACAAGCAGAGACACATATTTACAGGGTACACAAATATTATGCAACACCTCCATTTTTTGTTTTTGAGTTCTGAGTTTTCCCTTCCTATTTCTGAGTCTCCTGGAGGATATATTTTCATATCTCTTTCCTAGAAATGTGAACTTTAAAACCTTGGTGCTATTATTAGACATGTAAGCAAATAATTACCCACTAAATAAAATAATCCAGTTGATGTTCCTATAATGAAGGTGTGTGCCGGGGGGAGTATACTGTATACACTTATTTTTACTTTACTTTTTCACATGCCAGTATATCCTGGAAATCACTGTGTGGAGATAATAGACATTTTCTAGTCTTTTTGAGTAGGTAAATGATGCTCCATTTTATGGATGTGTTATAATACATTCACCTAGTCCCCTTTCTGATTAAATTTGAGTTGTTTCAAATCTTCTGCAAAAGCACGCTGTAGTGAATAATATGTATCATTTCATGTTTTTCTTTACAGGATATGTTTGGAGTTTAGAATGGGATTACTAGATAAAAGAACTGCCCTTGTAATCTTGCAACATATTTCCAAGTTCTTTTCCTGGGATGGTTGTGTCATTTTGTATTCCTGCCACTAATGTTTTTTGATAACTTCTGCTAATCTGATAAATGGCATTCCAGTATTCTCTTAATTTACACTTCCCTTATTGCAAATAAGATTCAATATCCTTCCATGTGGTAAAGAACTTTTCATGTGTCAAAGAATTTCTTTCCTATTCCCTTTCCCTCTCTTTCTTTTCCCTCTTTTCCCTTTACACAAGAGAATGAGCTCAGGTACACCAGCCTGCTAAGCATATTTTCTAAACTGAGTTGCATCTCTAGCTGTGCTGGATAGTTTGTTTGTTTGTTTTTTGTCAACTTGACACAAATTAAGGTCATCTGGAAAGAACGAACCTCAGTTGAGAAAATGCCTCCATATGATTACCTATAGGCAAATATAGGAGGGCACAGTCCACTCTTGGTGGTATAAGAAAGCAGGCTGAGCAAGACATGTGGAGCAAACCAGTACGCAGCATTTCTCTGTGGTCCCTGCTTCACTTCCTGTCTCTGGGTTCCTGGGTTCCTGCAATAGCTTCCCTGACAATAGACTATGACTTGTAAGATAAACCCTTCTTCAAGTTGCTTTTGGCTATGGTGTCTTATCATCATAGCAATAGAAAGTAGCTAGGACACAATTTAAATTTCTTTCCTCGGGATTGGAGAGATGGCTCAGTGGTTAAGAGCACTGACTGCTTTTCTAAAGGTCCTGAGTTCAATTCACAGCAACCATATGGTAGCTTACGACCATCTATAATGAGATCTTGTATCCTCTTCTGGCCTGCAAGCATGCATGAATACTATATACACAATAAATAAATAAATCTTAAAGAAAATAAAATGAAAAAATAAGTTTCTTTCCTGGAATTTTCTGTTCAAATTCTTGGTCCTTTTCCTTCCTTCCTTCCTTCCTTCCTTCCTTCCTTCCTTCCTTCCTTCCTTTAAAATTTGGGGTATTGACTTTTTCCCTTTTCTTGGGAATCTCTTCCTATATAAGAATAATGCCGACCCTGTATGCCTTGAAAAAGTATTTTCCTAGCTTATCATTATAAGCCAAGTGCAGCAAAATCACCAAACTAGACCACTCGATACATAGGCAAAAAAGTTTATTGGAGGACAAACTGTCTGAGTCTCCCAAATGCTGAGATTACAACTATGCACCACTATTGCCACATTACAGTGAAATCATTGATCCATTTAAAATTCTTATGGTGTAGGAAGTAGATAAAAACCACATCCATGCCTGGTTTTTTTACATGGGTGCTGGAGATTCAAACTCAGGTTAGTCCTCATGATTATAGAGCAAGTTCTGTTACCCACTGAGACGTCTATCCTTTAGCTTAGGTGTTTGCCTTTATCACATACTAAATTTCAATTTGCAGGTGTTTTTTGTTTATTTATGTCTTTTTAAAGATGGGTGTATAGATGGTAGATGTTTGTGGGGTATCATTTGGTGTTTCAGTTCATGAATACAGTGTATCATGTTTAAATCAAAATAAATAAATAATCCCTTCAAACTGTTATATTTGTGGTAAAACCATCAAAAATTTACTCTTCTGTATTCCAAAAAATATACAGGTACATTATTGTTACAGTCACTCTACTATGTAAGAGAACAACAGAACTTATTTCTTTTAAGTATAGGTTAATATGAGACAGGATTTCTCTGTAGCTTTGGAGCTTGTCCTGAAACTAGTGCTAGCTCTTATAGACCAGGATGGCCTTGAACTCACAGAGATTCACCGCCTCTGCCTCTTGAGTGCTGGGATTAAAGGCAAGCACCAGCACCAGAGATGGTCTATTAGTAGGAGAAATTGTACACATCTTGATAGGTATTCACAATTAACAATACTAATGAGGGGCAGAAGCCAATGAGAAAACATTGTGTAACTTCAAATAAAATATTGAGCAAGAGATGACATTACTTGTGCAGTATTCTATCTGAATGTAATGAAAATCATGTACTCACAAGATGAAAATTATATTTAAAAGCACTACTTACTTCTGGAAGAACCCAAACCAAAATGTTCCTGTTTAAAGACAGAGTGGTTTTTGTTTATTGTAGAATGAGGAACACACCTTCACACACAAGTAAACTCAAATTAACCACCATTGAGCCTTTATTTTTAACTGGATGTACTTCTTTTAGACACAGAGGAAGACATTTTACTTTGGAAATGACCTAAGCATTATTTAGAAGATTCATCATTAAAAAATAAAAATAAAGCAAGACACACTGCAAAATAAGAAGTAGAATACTTAACTTACATGAGCTCCAGGAAATGAATATTAAATAAAGATGAATCCAAAAGGATATAGTTTCTGTTTCTCTGAATTTGAGTTCTAAAAACAGAACAAATACTGACAGATATTATGAAGTTTGAGTATGGCATGCTTTGGATTTCTTCCTAATAACTGCATTCTGTTTGCCATGCTTTTATATTCAGAAAACTGAAAATGGTAGTTGCTCTCACACACAATCAGATGCTTAACAATAATCCTACGAAAATTATCCTTATCTTTGTTTTATAATGAATTCCAGGAACAATCAGGTCAATGGAGAATCTTAGGTGCTGCTGAGAACTACCAATTTTGTGACAATCATTGAAATTGTGCAGCATTACAGTTTCTTTGAGGATGTACAAACAAACCAGGATGTAAATAACCCTCTTCCATTTTCTCATTTCAGCTCTTTTCCCCCTTGTTAATCAAATCCAATGCTATTGAAGACAACAGAATATAGAAAACTATATCTGATTTTTCCAGGTGTTTATTATTTTGCAATTATCTGGCAAAATAAAGACTGATGTTTAGTTAATTCCCATATGTGAAACATTGTCTTTCTGAATTATTTACAATACATGAAAACGTACTTAGCAAACATAGAAAAATATAATACATTCAGTAATCAAGAATAGGAACAATGACTGGCTCTAGATAAGATGAGCTAGTGTTGTGAAATGAGCTTTCTTGGGAGACTGTTTCAGCATTGTGAATAATGATGTGTAAAGCTCTCTTCATAGGAATGATAAAAGTGAAAATACAGTAAGCCCAAAAGGCTGCTGCCAACTGCCTGGATGACCTTGAGCAAGTTTACTAACCTCTCTTGAATATTATTGATTTGGTCTGCAAGTTAGAATTTCCATAAGATGTTCTGTAGTGTGTCACTAGAGCTTACAGAGTCATCTGGTGCAGAATACTTCACCTAGCAGGGACTGAAGAATTGTGACAAGATTGTTAGTGGAGAAAACGAGGTTCTATTTTGGGGGGTTCATAGTATCTTAAATGATTTAACAACAGACTAAGAAGGACAATTTTATTAGATTTCGAAAGAAAAGCAACAATATAGACAAACTGAAAATTCTAGCAGTCACCAGAAAGGGATATGGAGAAAAAGTTATGCCTGTTAATTTAGCCATGAAGATCAGAGAAATGGTGAGGAAGTCAATAGTGTTAGGAAAATATGCATGGAAGCTGCAGGTGTAAGTTAAGTGGACATTTGATATCAGGCTTTTGTGTCCCAGGGACCCATTTGAACCAGAAATAAAGAACACTCCTGAGAATAGAAGTGGCCTGGTGAGTTGAGGAAAACAGTCCAAAAAGCATCCAGTCACTCAGTGTATAGCCTTTAACAGTTACCAGTCTCTCCCATTCATAGTTTTCCCCAGCCTCTCTATACTTTGTGATTGGATTTTTATATATTAATATTGATGTAATTTTATCCAGTCCCCACTGTCCTGTCACAAGAGAACAGTATAAAAGTCTTCGAAGAGAACTGAATTGTTATCTCTACCCATCCTTACAAGTGAAGTGTAATCCCACCTCTTTCATAAGAGCAAATTTCAGAGAAGAAGGTAAGCCAGGTCATTTGGCATATGCTTATAATCCCAACGCTTAGAAGGCTGAAACTGAAGGTTTAGACCTGGACTAAATAAGTTTCAGGTCAGCCTGACCTGCATAACAAGACCCTGTTTAATAACAACAGAATGGGGGATACTTAAGGGGATAAGGTGAGATATTGCAATAGGGAGGAGGGATAAAAAGAGAAAGGAAACCACAGATCAGAGCAAGAAAAAGGAAGGTAGATATCAGTATAATACAATGATGCCTGATAGGACAGAGCAGAGGTGAGAAGTGAAGCTAGAGAAAGGAGTGAGCTATGATTTGCAAACAGAGACAGCACATTGGTTTCCTGGCTGCCCAGACCCAAATAATCACACAGAAACTTTATTAATTACAACACTGCTTGGCCTATGGCCCAGGCATATTTCTAGCTAGCTCTTACGTCTTAAATCAACCCATTTCTATTATTTTATATTTTACCACGAGGCTCGTTGTTTACCGGTAAGGTTCTGGCTTCTTTCTCCTTTGGCAGCTACAGGGTATCTGCCTGACTCCTCCTTCTTTATCCCTGCATTCTGTTTAGTTTTCCTGCCTAGCTATATATTGCCCTGCCATAGGCCAAAGCAGCTTCTTTATTAGCCAGTGGTAATAAGAAATATTCACAACATACAGAGGGGAAATCCCACATTAATGATTGGTCTATCAAAAGAAGCACTTCAAAATAAAAATGACAGGTTTTACTAGAATGTCTCAAGGTAACTGGTATAATTGTAACAGGAAGAAATAAAAGTCATATGAAATATTTGTTGACAGCTTACCATGTGCCTGGGAGCTTCTAGAAATTAAAATAATTGGATCACAAGTAACCCTATCCCCTAGGAGTTAAAAATGTGGAAGGCGAGACAGGTCCACATGTAATTAAACAGTCCATTTGTTAATCTGTAGATAGCATCAAAATAAAGGTTCAAATCACGTAGTGGCCCAGAGACTTAAATCTAGTTAAGTCAAATATAGCAGGAGAGATATGGAAAGAATTATGATGGAACTATTATTTAATGACCTGGAGATAAGTAGGATTATCAGATGGAGGGCTAATGGAAGGGCAGAGAGAACAGGAGGCATGTGAAGAGAAGCAACAAAATAAGACCTTGCAATGTACTCATTGAGAAACCATGTAAAACAATTATGAAAAAGGGATAGGGAAATGGGGGTAGAAGTTGGACTGCACCTGGGTCAGCAAGGCTCTGAGGAACTTGTATGCAAAAGACTTCAACTACAGTCTAGTAAGAGGCTGCATGGTGGCATTAATACTAGCTACTTTGGCAGGCCTCTTGCAAACTAGGATGAGCCCTGTTAGAGGTCTGGAATAGAGGAAAAATATCAGTCTTACATTATAGAGCTAGAATGGATGGTTAGGAATTTCAGTGATTGAACTGTAAGATAAGGTTTGAAGAGGGAAAGATCATTAATGTTGTTCATGTTTGGAATACTTGTGATAATTAAACTGGTTGATAATGTAGTTTTGGAACTCACGAGTGGGTCAGGGTTGGATTTAGGCATCTGATGAAACCATGGGAAGAGAAAGATGCTTAGTGCCCTAGATTAGTTTCTATTGCTATGAAAGATGCATATAAATTTGGGAAAGAGAAGGGTTTCTTTTAGCTCAAATTTCCATGCCTCAGGCTATCATTGAGGCAAGTGAGGACAAATTTAAAGATACAACCAGAAGAAGTGAAAAGCAGAGGGCATCAAAGAACATTGCTTACTAGCTTGCTCTTCATGGCTTACTGAGCCTGCCTTTTTTTTTATACCACTCAAGACCACTTGCAGTGGGATGGGCTCTCCCTTACCAACCATCAATCAAGACATGCATTCTATAGACTTGCCCGTAAGATAGTCTGATGTAGGCAGTTCCTCAGTTAAGATTCCCTCCTTCCCAGATATGTCTAATTTGTGTCAAGTTGACAAAACTCAACTTGCACTCATAGGGAGAAAATAGTGAATGGAAAGCAAAGAAAGTGAGGATAAGTCTTGAGGAACAACCACTAAAAAAGAGCACTAGACATACCAGAGAAGATAAGAGTGAAAAAAGGAGGAATGCATTGTGAAACACAGGTAGTTAAGATTTTGCAATAGAGTGGTTAGAGATTTTTTAAATCTTAAAGGTAGTCAATACGTTTAAAAACTGAAAATGGGCCATTGGACTGGGATGTTGCTTAGTGGTAAAGTATACATACATATAACACATAACATTTGCATATTAATTGGTTGTGTTTTCTGTAATGGTCTCTGTTACAAAGAGTTTCTTATGAGGGTGTGGAAGTTCGAAAGAAAATGACCCCCATAGGGAGTGGCACTATTAAAAGGTATGAATTTGTTGGAGTAGGTCTGGCCTTGTTGAAAGAAATGTGTCACTGTGGAGGCGGGCTTTGAGATCTCTTATGCTCAAGCTACACACAATGTAGCATTCAGTTTGCTTCCTGTGGATCAAGGTGAAGAACTCTCAGCTCCTCCAGCACCACGTCTAACTGCACACCACCATGAAGATAATGGACTAAACCTATGAAACTGTAAGCTATCCAGAATTAAATATTTCTCTTTTTAAGAGTTGCTATGGTCATGGTGTCTCTTCCCAGCAGTGGAAACCTTAACTAAGATAAGGGGTGAGAGTTGCTTATGTTTAAAGATTTGGAATTAGGAGCTACAGATGAGAATAGACTATGTAGCATTTGTCTTTCTTGGTCTGAGAGTCTGGGTCACCTCACTCAGTATAATTTCTTCTAGTTTCATCCATTTACCTGAATATTTCATCATTTCATTTTGCTTTACAGCTGAATAGATTTCAATAGTATATATGCACCACATTTTCATTATCCATTCATCAGCTAAAGGATATTTAAATTGTTTTCATTGCCTAACTATTGTGAATAGAGCACCGATGAACATGTCTGAACAAGTATCTGTGGAGTATGACACCAAGTTCTTTGCAGGGTAAAATGAAAGACTGAGAACATTTTCAGGTGTGATAATAGGCCAATGCTGTGTTTCTTCATTTTAATATAACATTGTATTATTTAAAATACATACTTTAGAAAACAGCCAACTACCCAAAGAAATGATATTAATTGGAGTTGGGTAGAAGAGGTTATCACAAGCAAGAGTACTTGAGGTGCAGTGAAAGAAAGCCAGCTGCTCATGGATAGAATTTTGCCCAGGTGAAATTCTGAAGAGTAATCATAGATATTCAAAATGGTATTGACCAGTATGGCAAATACTGAAAGAAGATTTGGAATTTTAATCTGGTAGAGAGCTGCCTGTCAAATTTTCACAAAAAGCCTCGTGAAACCTAGGTTCTTTAAGATTCTTCAAAGGAATTACTTAGTCTGCTGAATGAAAAATATGTAATTTAGCTCCTACCCAGCTCTCCAGAGTTTAGGTCAGTGGGCTTGATGCTACGCTTTCTCCAAAGCAGAGATATGATCAAGACCTTATAAGCATCCTTCAGAATATATTTGCTGTAGGGATGTAGGAGAATTGATACAGAGGTTTATCACAGAGTGTCTGAAGTGGAACTTAAGCAAACCATTGAAAACCTTAAAAAATCACTGACCACAATCAAGTACTTAATCAGGACAGAGCTATAATTTGCTGATATTCTAGGTAGAAAATTCAAGTACAGATTGAGAGACATTTGGGAAAATATCGTTGTCAGTTAATCTCCATATATATCGTTATGTAAACCTACATATATTTTAGGATTTAAAACTATTGCTTTATGTGAAATAATTGTCTGGTGGACTATCTTGATTATACTATTTTTAAAACTTTCACATCATTTTTTAAAAAGTGTTCTGCGTTTGGGAGATTTAGTTTCTCATAAGTGAAGATAATTAAAGGTTTCTGTTATAAACACTGAAAGCGAAAATATGTTTGAGTAGACAGACAACTCTAAATATAAGTAATGTACCTGTTCTATAAATAGAGCAATAACACTTAATGTCAACATTGAGATCACTGACTGGTGTCCAAATCCAAGAGAAATGAGTTACCCTGAAACAAAACTAAATTTCAAGATTACATAATACAATAAAATAACAATAAGCATATATATACTGTTCAGTTGCAACCTCCAGCTCACCCCTGAATCATCTGGAAAGCCTCATTCCTATCTCTTTAAACCCTGTCCACTCAGAGACTCTCCAAACAAAGGGAAGGCACCAAAAGCCCACATTCCTGGTGACTACTGCAGTTTCCTCCCTTGAATTAGCCAGCTGCCCAAGTTTTCGCCTAAAGCATTCAGCTTTTGACCATACTTGGGTACAAACCCAGCTTATGGAAGACACATCATCACCCCTTGCCTACAAGCTATTTAATCTCCTTGCTTTAGTTTGGGTGCAGTTACTCTGGCCTTGATCTCTGGGACTGGAGAACCTATCTGGGAGTTGCTTTGCTCAAATAAACCTGTTGTTATACTTTTTCAATTCTGCTTGATCTGACTTATTGCATTGGCAAAGAAACCTATTACTAGGGGACAGAAAACCTATTATCTTGGTGCCAAAACATGGGAGCCCAGGTCTTTGATGTGACAGACTTTTGACTTCAGGTAAGTTACCCACTTCCCAACCACCACCTAAAGAGGTACCAAGTACCTCTTTCTGGGTTCAGGATCCTCAGGATCCCCTGCCAAACAGTGGCCATGCCTGGGCAAACCTTCCCACCCTAGAGCAGAGATAGTTTCTGTTTTGGGGACACTTTTATGTTAGAAGATGTCCTTCCCAAAGACTACCAACCCCCCACTGCTCAACCCCAGGCTATTGTGTGGAATGCCTCACCCTAGTTTTTGGTCTCTGGCACAGGCTTGGAAATGTGCAACACCAGTGATGGAGGAAGGTCATTGGTTAAATAAAGAAACTGCCTTGGCCCTGATAGGACAGAAAATTAGGTAGGCGGAGTAAACAGAACAGAATGCTGGGAGGAAAAGGAAGTGAGCTCAGACTCAAATAGCTCTCCTCTCTGGGGCAGACACAATGAAGCTCCGACCCAGGATGGACGTAGGCTAGAATCTTCCCGGTAAGCACACCTCGGTGCTACACACATTAATAGAAATGGGCCAGGCAGTGTTTAAAAGAATACATTTGTTGTTGTTATTTTGGGTGTAAAGCTAGCCGTGCAGGAGCTGGGCAGGACGAAAAGCAAGCCCGCAGCTCCCTTCAACACACCAGATCTAAACTTGATCCTCAGTCACCCCTGGTGTGGGGTGTCTGCTGTGAATTTCATCCATATTGGGGCTGTCTCACACCATATGACCAAAACAAATGGTTGAGCTCCCTTATCTAGGGTTTTTGAGCTATGCACTTCTGCCCTTCCCTCTGTAGCCAGTAGTAATTGGTCCAGGTTTTGTTCACCAGAGTAGTGGCAGCTCCAGACACCTTTTCACCTACGGATTGACCCTGAGCCCTCCACCCTGACTGAGCTTCTAGAGTTGCTGGCATCCCCACCTCTCTTCTTCCTCTTGGCTCTCACCCCTATTCTGTCTATTTGCCCGTCTTTCTCATGTACTCACTCTAACATAGCCTTTTGCTCTTTCACTCTCTCTTTCCTCCAATAAACCTGTTGCACTAACTCTGTTGCACTTGGTGTTTTCAGTTTATGGCTTACCTTGGCAGGGCCTGTCAAAAGGTACCCACTTTGCTGTTTGAAAATATTTTCATTGGTGCCAAAGACTCACTAGGTTCTCCTGATATGCTAGGATTCTACCCACCTGCTCCACCTGAAACAGGTCTGCTCCCTCTGTTTCTGTCTGCTCTCTCACCCTACCATGCTGGGATCCTACCTGCCCATTCCACCTTCAATGGGTCTGCTCTCTTTGTTTGTTTCTGTATGCTATCCCACCCTAAACTCTGCAAATGCCCTGTCCTTACATTTGTTACAACATGGGAGTTAGAACAAGAGAGGCCAGCTGGTGTCTTCTCAGCACATGCCTTTTCTCCCTTAGATCTACTGATCTAATCCTCAATAAGATATGTATGGATTATTTGTCTATAAATTTGATTCCAAATTCTAGAATCTAATTCTTCAACTGCTGCTTCCCTCTGCCCTGTGTCACCATCCACATTGGCACATATGTGTTTTTCTGGCTTCTGCAGCCTTCTGCACCCATGTGGAATCTCCTCTCCTGCTCTCTCCCTTCTCCCAGCAGCCTAGGGAATCCACAGCTTAAACTCTAGGCCACTGTATTCCACATGGCTATGGCTCTTTTGACCAGCTGACCCAATAGACTCTTCCCTTTTCTTCTCCCTCATTTTATTTTGCCTTGCAGCCAACCTGACCACCCTAACAATGTTCTACTTGTACTCTTTCTCTCCTTACTTGTGGTTTAAGTCTATATAATTTGTAACAAAGTCTGTTTCCTGCAGGAAGTTTTGTTTGTCTTGTTAGAAAATGTTTGTCCTGGGTGGTGGTGGTGTGCATCTTTAATCACAGGTCTTGGAAGACAGAGGCAGGTGGATCTCTGTGAGTTTGAGGCCAGCCTTGTCTAGAAAGTGAGTTCTAGGACAGCCATGGCAGTTACACAGAGAAACCCTGTTGAGAAATTAAAAAAGAAAAGCTTGTCTATTTTGTATATATGTATGGATCTGTGCCTTTAAGTCTTCTTGTGTACATGGAGCCACACAAAATTACATTACTCCCACAAAGCCAATAAGTGCAGTAGGATCAAAAACCCATTGCCATTGTTCTTGAGTTCTCAGTAGTCCTCATTGTCCGCTATGTTTAGCAAGACCGGTTTTATCCCAGGCTTTTTCAGACCCAGGTCAGCTGGCCTTGGTGAGTTCCCGATAGTAATGAATCAATTGGACTTGACAGACATCTATAGAACATTCCACCCAAAAAGGAAAGAATATACCTTCTTCTCTGCAGCTCATGGAACCTTCTCGAAAATTGACCACATACTCGGAAACAAAGGAAACCTCCACAGATACAAAAAAAATCAGTGTCCACCTGTGTCTTATCAGATCACCACGGACTAAAGCTAGAAGGCAATAACAATGCTACCCCCAGAAAGCCGACAAACTCATGGAAACTGAACAGTCAACTACTGAACCACACCTGGGTCAAGGAAGAAATTAAGAAAAAAATTAAAGTCTTCCTTCAATTTAATGGCATTTAAAATGTTTAGTGAAACCAGGTGGTGATAGTGTAGGCCTTTAATTCCAGCACTTGGGAGGCAGAGACAAGTGAATCTCTGTGAGTTTAAGACCAGCCTGGTCAGCAGAGCAAGTTCCATTACAGGCTCCAGTGCTGTAGAGAAAGTCTGTCTTGAAAAACCAATAAAGTAAAATAAAATGTTTAATAAAAAAGATTTTTATGATAGAGAGACATGCCAACTCCTGGCAGTGTCCCTACCTCCTCCAAAGAAGATGGATTGGAACAGAAGAATTTCCACCTGGAACTTGCTTTTTAATATATTCGGAAGCTTCTTGGTATGCACTTCTGCTTACTCAGATCTGATGGTTCTTGATGACTAGGCTACTGATAGCTTCTCCATTTTAACAGCACCCCTTCCTAAAGCTACAACCACTTCAGTAGTTCATTAGTTATTAGTTCAGTTTCTTGTTTATTAGTTAAGTTTCTTGTTAAAAATGCAGACAGGTTTACCTTGTTCACAGGTTTTATAGTAAAGGATGAATAGGTTTCAGATATAACTTCCCACTAAAGGAATACAGAAAATGATTTAAGATATATAAAAGCAAGTTGTAAGGGTATAAAGTAAATGATGAAAGATATGTAAAGATGTTTTAGACTTCTGTCTTCTTTCTATGCTCCTACTGAAATCCAGTGGACACAGATTATACAGCTCAGAGGGACAAGCCTCCCAGGGCACTGTTGAAATCAGAGCGGCGGTGGGGCTGCGTCCCCAACACCCCGGCCGCTTGGCTAGCTCATGCCCGAAATAACAACACACAAACTGTATTCATTTAAGAACTGCTTGGCCCATGAACTCTAGCCCTTACAGGCTAATTCTCGCACCTGGACTAGCCCATTTCTAATGATGTGTGTAAGCACCCCAAGGTGCGCTTACCGGGAAGATTCTAGCCTACATCCATCCGGGGTTGGAGGAGCTTCATTGCGTGCATCTACCTGGGAGAGCCGAGCATGGCATCTCTGCTCCAGCAGAGCTGTCAGGTCTCTCCGGGAGCAGAGCAGAGTCTGACCTCACTTCCTCTTCCTCCCAGAATTCTATTCTGTTTACTCCTCCCATCTATGTTCTAACCTATCAGGGCCAGCCAAGCAGTTTCTTTTATTGCTCAGCCAATGAAATCAACAGATTGATATGACACTCCCACATCAGGGCACAAAGTCAAATGGAGTAGAGAAGAGTGGGGTGGGACACACAGAAGCTGTTAGAAAGAGGAAGGACAATAGTCCTCTTTTCCTTGTGGATAAGCATTGTTACTGTCCCTTCCTATTTTGCTACACAGGCTCAAACTATGCTTTTGATCATTCATGGCAGAAAGACAACTTGTATAAGTGACTCTAAGCTCTAGGTCTTCATCTTTTTTAAATTAGGGGGTAATATAACACCAAACAGAATTTAGATGCTTATGGCCACTGGAAAAGAAACAAGTTTGCCGCAAAAGATTCTCCCCTAATCTATGAGAAGAAAATATTAATCCAGAGTATTTAAGGGTCTGAGATCTAGCCAACCCTAAAAAAATTTCTTACCTAATATTAGCTCATTAATTATATTTAATAATGTTTTTATAGGTTTCTTAAAATTTTCTGATAAGAGTAATTAATATGACCTATTAGTTAATACATGCTTTTTACTCCAGAAATAACTATTTTATTTCCTATAAAGTTAGAGTGCTCAAAAACTGAAAATAATAATGGAAATGAATGATACTTGGTACTTTAAATGCATAGCTACAGCATCTACTTTTCTGTGTTTTGCATAGATAGCTACAGCATCTCTTTATGTGTGCCTTTTCTAGAATGTGACCATGACAATCTTCTTTCCCAATGTCAGGTATACACATTCTGTTGAACATGGAGGAACTTTTATGACTCAACTGGTAAAGATATCATAAGAGCTGGTATATGAGGCCTGAGAGAATGCAAAAATGCCTCACATGTGATCTTTGCAATCTTGAGCTTGGTCTTTACAACCACCATGTTGTAAAGAAGCCAAAGCAACCTGTGCAGCTGACTCTAGCTTTACCTGCTTCTGCCTCCTGAGTGCTGGGATTAAAAGTTTGTGCCACCACCGCCTAGTGATCTATTTTTTAAATCACTTTAAACTATTAAGAATATATTTTCAAGAGTGATGTTTGGGGTTATGATGTTTAAATATTTTCAAATACTTCATTCTTTGCAGGCTTCCACTATGTAGATTAAGTCTGGCTCAGAGCTACTGATCCTCCTTCTTCAGCATTTCAAGTGATATGATTAGAGGTATGTACCTGCCCACAACCTTTTTATGATTTTATGATTTTTTTTAGTAAGGGAAACATGGAACTGATTAATTTAATAATATATATGACAATATTCTTTGCTATTTCAAAATTAAAGTAGAACTTATGTGTATTTTTATTTAAAAATCAAAGAGAAAGATATGGTATCATTACTGTGGGAGATGGTTTTGTGGAAAACTTGATCTTACCGTACTTAACAAACGACTAGTTCTTTGCCTAAAAGTAAGACAGACATAACCAGATGGTGGGAGGGATGAAGTTTTTTCCCTAACATTATATGAAAAATTTCTAATTCTTTGTTACCTATTCTATTTATTCTAAGCAGTAAATTAATGGAGACACTTGCATTTGGAACCACATGAGGCAGAACCCATCTCATCACTTGCTCAGCACCTACTCATTTGGACTTTTGTTTTTAATACATGCATTTACCCATAATGTCTTTTCCTCATTCTCTTCATTGTAATCATGATGAACACAGATGTTAAGAACATAGAATTTCTCCATTTAAGTCTCTATTTTGATTTTTGAATTGTAAATGCCGCTCTTCCTGAAGGAGGACTGTGTTAAAAAAGAATAGAAAATTTCAGTGTGTAGTAGTACATTATAGTTTCAAGAGGCTTCATGTTTGCAAGAGACAAATTAAGCAGCCTGCCTAATATGTAGACAGCATCTGTTACACAAAGTCATCATTAATGATAACACTGGGATCTCCTTTGTGGCTGAGTTTCATCCAGCTGCACCTACCCATAAAAGGTGCCAACAAAGAGGCTGCATACTTAGCTGTCAATTCAGAATGACTTGGGAAAACAGCATATAAACCCAAAGTGAATCTTTGTTAACCTTTGAAATCAGAGCATCATTAATCATGATGAAGGATAGCTTGTAATCTTTTCACAGCCAACTCATCATCTTCAGTCAATGTTTGGTAAGACACTCAGAAGCCTGGTAATACAGAGGAAAACCACACACCAAGAAACAGTGTTATGGTATCCACTTGCAAAGGAAGCAACTCAGCCGTAGGTTTAGTGATTACAACTTTTTTTCCAAAGCTTACTTCCATACAGCATTTTTACGCACACTAGCATATGTGTTACTAAATTAGTAAAAACAAAATTCCTAGATATGGATATAGATTGATTTGATGAACTTTCATTTTTACTTGGATTAAGCATTACAATTGTCAAGTAAAAGCAGTCCAGAAAACTAGGAGAAAAAAGTGCCCATTGCCCATAAGAATAAGGTGTATGAACTCTCTCACAATTTAGTTATGAAGTGCAGCATTCAGCTATATTTTTAAAGTTTTCATTGTTGCTTTTGTTGTGCATGAACCCAGGGCCTTGTGCATGCTAGGCACATATTCTACCACTGAGCTAACATCCCCAATCTAACATTGTAGCACATTTTCTTTTCCCGGTTCCTTTGTGGTTTGCATTTTATTGTAAATCAGTCAACTCACTTGATACCAATCCAGTACCTTTTATATTTCAGGCTTGAATACAAGTACTAAGGATATGCTAAAGAGCAAAACAAAGTTTCCACTCTCAGATGATTTTACTGACCATATAGTGGATAACAAATGGCTACATTTATAAATACAAGAAGATTGGTTGGTAATGGTATAGTAAATTCCATGTTCAAAAAAGGCCTCTATTTGTCTGAAATCATAAAATAAGGAAATGCAAGAGAAGTATGAACATTTAGGGAAGGAGTACCTGGACTAGAGAATAGCAACTGTGTAGGCGCCAAATCTGGCAAGTACAGGGAACAGCACAGAAGCTTGCTTGGTTGGATGATGATGCAAGAGGAAAACGACATAACAGCAAAATTGTGAAGGTGGGTAGGGACCAGCCCTTTAACAGCCTGGCAGACTATAGTATGGAGAAGAGACTACCCTGTGTGAAGGAGTGCTGTTGGTGTTTTTAAAGAACTGTTCTAGCCTGTTTAATTTAATTCTTTATTGTTATTTTTGTTTGTAAGTCAGAGTTCCATATAGTCTTTGTTGGCCTCAAACTTCCTTTGTAGCCAAGGCCTATCTTGGACTCCTGGTTGTCCTGCTTCCTCCTCACAACTACTGGGATTATAGGTTTGTGCCACCATGCTAAGTCTGGTTTATAGTCATCTTTTTAATTTTGTTAATATTTGTTTTATTTTTAATTAGTGTGTGTCTGAGTGTATTCCATGTGTGTGTGTGCAGGTACCCATAGAGGCCAGAAGTCATGTTGGAGCTCCTAGAGTTAGAGATACAGACAATTGTGAGCTGCATGCATGATATAGGCTCTAGGAACCAAACTTGGGAATAATCTTAACCATTAAGTCAACTCTCCAGCCCTCATTTGATGAATATGGTATCTATTCATCTTGACTCAATACTAAATTCCTCTAAATACATAATTTTCATACCAGGTGAAAGATCTCTTGGATCATAAAGAAATCATAATGTAACTCAGTTTTCCCATCTATGACAAAATTATTTTTAGATCCAGGAGTCCTGAGAGAGTTTTGTGTTAATGTAAAACACCTGAGATCATCATCTTAGAGCTGATTGGTTTTTACTTAAAGTTTGAAGTTTCCGATCTGTGACTGGTTGGCCCCATAGCTTTGGGGACTGTGGTGAGACAACACATCATGCTGAGAATGAGAAGTGGAGTGAAGGAGAAAAGGGGGAAGTATCAGAACCCTACTATTTGTTTGAGGGCATTGCCTTTAATGACCTGACAACCTTCCAGAAGACCTCACCTATTACAGGTTCCACTACTTCCTGATAGTGAATGATGAGGACCAAGGACTCAATACATGGGGATTTGGGAGAACTTTCAGACCTAAATTGACAAACTCTAAAGAATGCTTGTAAAATCATGTATGTCCATACAACTATTGAAGAAGCTGACTGAGGACTGTGGTCTAAATGGCCTTAGAGGTCCAACTGTAAAATCCCAGGATCCTCAGTCCTAACTGTGGCTAATAGTCTCCTATTAGTATATCTTAAGGGTATTGCATTTTTAATTTTAATTTTTTAGGATTTATTTATTTTATTTTATATGTATAGGTGTTTTTACTATATGTAAGTATGTGCATTACATGTGTACCTGGTACACATGGAGGGAAGAAGAGGAAGTGTCATTCCTGAAACTAGAGTGATACATGGTTATGAGCTACCCATCGAACCCAAGTCCTGTGCAAGAACAGTTAGGCAACTGCTGAGACATCTCTCCAGCCCCCAATTGTAAGTTTTTAAATATTATGTTTCTTTTGTTTTTTTTTTTTCTTTTGAGTCTCACTGTGTAGCCCAGGTTTTCCTGGAACTCTCAATCCTACCCTAGTCTCTCTGGTGCATACTAGGACTTTCAGTGTGTACTGCCACAATCTGTTTTATTTAACAGATCTTGAAATGAGTGACCTGGTTGTTTACTTATGTTTTCTTTCTTCATCATTACCAAAAACATTCTCAAAACTCTGACCCATCTGGTAAATTGTATAACATCCTTCATTGGTGTAGGAGGTCCTTCTGTATTTGTGTTGCTTTCATTGGTTGAATAAAGAAACTGCCTTGGCCTAGTTGATAGGGCAGAACTCAGGTAGGTGGGGAGACAGAACAGAATTCTGGGAGGAAGAAAGCAGAGACAGGCAGACGCCCTGGTTCTCCTGCCCCAGTCGGACTCTGGTTAGACTCATGCCAGTAAGCCACAGTCAAGTGGCGATACACATTAATGGAGATGGGTTAGATCAGGATGTGAGAGTTGGCCAAGAAGAGGCTAGATATAATGGGCCAAGCAGTAATTTAATTAATACAATTTCTGTGTGGTTATTTCAGGGGTTAAGTAGCCAGGCGGCAGGACACAGCCAGCTCCCTCATACTATACTTCATCCCTTTCTGTTTTATGCCTTTT
This sequence comes from Alexandromys fortis, assembly GCF_014885135.2. Taxonomy (NCBI): domain Eukaryota; kingdom Metazoa; phylum Chordata; class Mammalia; order Rodentia; family Cricetidae; genus Alexandromys; species Alexandromys fortis. The sequence continues at coordinate 4,172,563 of NW_026067989.1, forward strand.
GCTTTTGACCCATGAGGATGGATGGTATAAAAGCTACATTCTCTTCTATTATTTTATCTGTTACTATTACTCAATTTTGATATCACATAGGATATGCCAGCAACCATTTTTCTAGCCAAATAATTCTGTGACTTTGTTTGGGTGACCATTTAAATGCCAAAACTCATTAAAGCAACAACAGTAACATAGCAGTTTAACTACACTAAGATTTCTAAAGATAATAGCTTCTTAATTCAAACAGTCATAGGTAAAGTTTCAAGTGGAATATGGCATTACCCTGAAGGAAGTCTTAACTTCAGACTGTAGGAGAAGTTCACCAGTTGGCTTCAAAGTAGAGTAACTTTACATAGCACATTTAAGAAATAAAGGTATTTATCCAGTGATATGATCAGACTATTATATTTAGCAGCCAACAGTACAGGTGAAAAAAGTCTGCAGAAAAACCCTTCTTTTGTAGATGCTTAACATTTTTTACAGAACAGAAACTAAAATAACCAGTTATTCAATTAGTCACAAATATAGTTCTGAAGGGTTTTTTACCCATATATATAAGAACTGTCTAAACATATCTTCTTCATAGAATCTAGGCATCACTATCAATATGCTTGGATGAATTACAAATCTGTTGTAACCTCTAGTTTCCCTGTCACTCTCTGGCTTTCCTTATGCTAGGCTACTCATTTCTGGCAAGAATTAGAACCTTTCAGCTACTGATGCTGAAACTACTATAGCCACTTTAGTTTTTGTGACTTAAAGTATTGGCCTCCACCACCATAAGGGCTAGAACTTTTGCCTCCAAGGTTTCTTCCCTTCATTGCTCAAAAATTTGAAGACTTGTTGTTCTTATTGCCAAAAATCACTGTATCTTCTAACATCTCCAAAATTGTTTCCATCAATAACATCCATTATAGACATCCCCACTGCCACAAAATACTCTACCACCATAGCAGCCACCAAGGGCACCGTGATCACTGAAGTTTCCTCTGTCACCAAAATTGTTACTGTCACCAAAACCACTACCAAAGTTTCTGGAACTACTTTAACATCTTTCGCTGGATGAAACACTAGCCATTTCTTGCTTTTACAGGCCTATTCTTACTTCACAGCAATAGCCATTCACAATATTGTGCTTCTGAATGACAATATTATCCACATGGTCATCAAAAGTGACAAAGAGAAAGTCCCTCTCTTTTTCCCATTGTCTCTGTCAGTCATTTTAGTCATTTCAGCTTTATCATGCTGTTCAAAATAATGTCAGAAGTGTTGTTCTTCAATGTCTTCTTCAATACCAACAATATTTTTGGTCTTTGAGAGTCTTTTTTTTTTGACACAGCTTTCTTTGGTTCTACAACTCTTCCATGTACCTTGTGTAGCCTTGCATTCATAGATGCATGTACCTCCACAGTGGTGTGGATGGCAAGTCCAAAGCCTCTGGAGTGCTTTGTGTTTGGATCTCTCATTGCAACACAGTGGGTGAGTTTCCCATTGCTCAAATGAGTCCTCAGAGACTCATTGGTTGTCTGGCTCTCTGAGGAAGAGCTTCAGCAGCTGTTCTGGTTCCTTAGGAGACTCTGACTTAGATATGATGGCAGGGAGATAAGAACTTTCAGCAATGCTTCTTCCCTCACTGCATCAGGAGGCAGAAAGTTGAATTGGTGATTTTAAAGTTATACTTACTTGTATAACTTTATTTTGAGCCCTGATTCAAAACAGAATCCCTAATTTCAAATTGTATAACCATTCTAACTCACCCTGGTTTATGCTCCTTACCAGTAACCACTCCAGCTTCCCATTCAAAAACTGGCACAGCTGCTTGAAAAGTCCTATTCCTAGAGGGCTCCACTAGTGACAGAAGGGTGAAATTTGCAGCCATAATCTCATAATACTGTGGTTCAACCTGATAGTAGAATATGCCCCAACATCCTTGCTGGCACCAGCATGCTAATGAAAGACACAAATCCCCCTCCAGAGCAGGGTATAAGCAGCAGAACCTTGCTAAATGGCTGTAATGAATGTAAACTGTAGCATAGCAGCTGAACCTTGGGATATGTTTAATTGCGTATTGGGTGGCTTAATCTTCAGCCCTGCCAGTTGTAGGAGGATTACTTGCCTTTGGTGAACTCAGTGGAGAGTTGAAAGTAAATTTGCTCAAATGATAGTAGACTTTAGAATAAGCATAATGGAAAAATCATAAATAATCACTAAGGAAAGTAAACCACAATCTAGTCTACGCCTGCTCTTTGCTAACAAGGGCAGCTTTCTTAAAAATGGAACCACTGACTCTCGATCTAAGCTTTCATTAAACTGTAAGTCATGAAGAGAACAAGTGAGTTCTCTTTAAAATAAGAGGCATGTTCAGTGTTTGGTGCCACAAAAAAAGTAATATCTGGATGCTGAAGTTGTACTTAGATTGCCTCAAATATATGACCCCCACACATCTCCAAAAGGCCAGGAATGAGAGAGGCTGCAAAATTTAAGCTTTCACTGACCCAAGATTCCCAATCTTGCTTCTTCCCCAATGAATACAAATGATGTAGCCTTGGTTCTTAATCAGATTACACATTTTTTTCTTTATAAAATTTTGTTTAGGCTGGCAAGAGGGCTGGCTTAGTAAGTAAGGGCACTTTCCACCAAGCCTCAGTGAGTTCAATCCTCAGCACCTACATAAAAGAAGAGAATAAATCCTATGGAATAGGAATTCCATAAAAACATGCCTATTTTGGAGACTCTTTTTGGATTGCTTTGTCCAGCCTTAATATGAGAGTTTTTGCCTTGACTTATTGTTTCTTGCTTTGTTATGATCTGTTTTTTTCTGAAGGGAAATGGAGAGGGGTTTTATTCAGGAGAGAGGGGAAATGGAGCTAGGAAGAGAGGAGGGAGGAGAAACTGTAGTCAGGATGTATTGTGTGAGAGAAGAGTCTTTTAAATAAATGAATAAAAGAATGATAGGAAAACAATGGAAATGAAACCTTCCTTCCTCAGGTGTGCTTCACCCTTAATTCCTCAATTCAACTAACGTAATTGGAATGATTTGTTACTTGCGATAAAAATTATCCCCAAAAATTGAGAATGGAGGGGAAGGAGAGATGGCTCAGCGGTTAAGAGCATTGCCTGCTCTTCCAAAGGTCCTGAGTTCAATTCCCAGCAACCACATGGTGACTCACAACCATCTGTAAAGAGACCTGCAGGAAGAATACTGTATACATAATAAACAAATAAATATTTTAAAATAAATAAATAAAGGAGCTTGTCTCAACAAAACGAGACTTTAAAATATTGAGAATGAATAATTTTCTGTACTGTTTCGTTTTAAGATTTATAAAAGCTAGCATAAAGAGCCAGTTACTTTCTCAGTGCAGTTAATTGTCTTTATTACCTGCCTAGCTTCAATTCTACAGGGTAGAAAAAAAATCTTCCCCAAATCTAAATAGCCAAAGAGACCTTTAGAAATTGCATCTAGTTTTCTAAGTCATGTAGAGGAATTAGATAGGGGTTTTCTAGTGATGGTAGAAAAGCTGACTTCAGAGAGCCAGGTTCCTAGTGAGTTTATAGAACTGCTCTGCTGTTTCTACAAACTGTCTGCTTCTAAAAAGATGAAAAAATGTTCTCTGATATATTAGCTAGCCAAGAGGAGGAAGTTCTACAAACTGCCGTATGCAATCTGGAATTTTTTTAAAGATTTATTTATATATTAAGTATACTGTGGTCTGCCTGGCCTGCAGGCCAGAAGAGGGCACCAGATCTCATTACAGATGGTTGTGAGCCACCATATGGTTGCTGGGAATTGAACTCAGGACCTGTAGAAGAGCAGGCAGTGCTCTTAACCACTGAGCCAACTCTTCAGCCCTGCAATAATAAAGCTTTAAATTATAAGCTTTAAATCCTGGTGCAAGACTGATTCCCTGAGAACCAAGAGAGTCAATATTTTAGGGCAGGAGACATCCTAGATCAGACAGAAATAAATTATTTCACTTTCTTTTCCTGTGCCATCCCTCTACTGACTGGATGATACTCAAAAGTTTAGGTGTTGTCAATGTGACAGGCAGTATTGAGAAGTACAGCATGTAAGGTGGTCAGACTTTGAATATTCATTCCTTGTGATGGAATTAAATATTTTAAAATAGCTTCATGTTGCTATTTTGTTCTCTTGCCTCTTTACTTTCTGCTAAGAGTGTGGGGATGCAGCAAGACCTGCATAAAGTCAAACTCATCCTGGCACCTCGATCTTGGATTTTCTCCAAAATGGAAAGAAAATGAGCTGCTGTTGCTTCTGAGATATTGTATGCAGCCTTGGGTATTCTGACACAAGATGGATCAAGATATACACCCTTTATTCCATCACTGTGTCCTTCCAGGCAACCAACATCCCATGTCTCTGAAAATCAGCTTACACTGTCTTTATTTTCATAACCACTCCTCTTTTACTACATACTTTTCAAAACTGTGATGTAAATGTATTTACTCAGCCTAAGAATTTTCTGAGTTGTCAGTAACTTTACGAACATGATGGAGAATTTGTTGTAATAGGATTGCCACCATATCCATAAAACAGGATGAAGAGTTCTAGAAACTAATAACATTTAAACTTTCTAACTGTGTAGGGATAGTAAAGATGTTTGTGGAGTGTATAATACAGGTCTGTGTATAGCTTTCTCTTTGAATATGTCTCAGTTATAGACTGGCATCATTTTTCCACATTACTGCATGTTTGCTATAACAAGTATAGACGTAGAAATTGCATAGTCAGCCGGGCGATGGTGGCGCACGCCTTTAATCCCAGCACTTGGGAGGCAGGCGGATCTCTGTGAGTTCGAGACCAGCCTGGTCTACAGAGCTAGTTCCAGGACAGGTTCCAAAGCCACAGAGTCTCGAAAAATCAAAAAAAAAAAAAAAAAAAA
>NW_026067989.1:4187768-4196346 GCF_014885135.2 Alexandromys fortis
AAAAAAAAAAAAAGAGAGAGAGAGAGAGAGAGAGAGAGAGAGAGAGAGAGAGAGAGAGAGAGAAAGAGAGAAATTGCATAGTCACTGCATAAGTAACAGTGTTTTTTTTGTGAATTGTAACCTTTTTTTCTGAAATTAGTTCTGTTTTAATAGAAAATACTATCTCACAAATAGAAATAGAAAACCTATCTTACAAATAAAAAGGAATAACTTACCAAAATGAATATTCAGTGAATGTTTTCCCCTTCTACTCTTGCACAGCTCCCACATTCTTAAACTCTATGTTTTATGTATATATTGTATGTAAATGCAAAAAGTATGGCTGCATATTGATGCTAGTGTACTGTAACTTGAATTTTTATTTTTCATCATGTATCTTGGAGGTTTTGCAAATTAAATTTTTTTTCTTTTCTGAGACAGAGTTTCTCTGTTTAACAGCCCTGACTGTATTGGAACTCACTCTGTAGACCAGACTAGCCTCAAACTCACAGAGATCTGCATGCCTCTGCCTTCTGAATGTTAGGCTAAAGACATGCACCATCGCTGCCACCCAGCATAAATTGATTCTAAGGAATCTCTGCATTCATTTTAAAGCAGCACAATATTGCATTTTCATAGCCTGACGTGAGTCAACAAATTAGTACCCCATTGATGGACACTGCTACTCAGAAGAACCTCATACATGTCAAATGTAGAATATGAATGGTCAAGCTAGGTTTGGTGACATGCACCATTAGCTGCTCGGGAGGCTGAGACATGATAATTAGCAATTTGAGACCAGCCCTTTTTCAAACACTGCCCTATTAAAAACAAAAAGTTCATGATGTATGCCAAATGAATACCTAAAATTCAGAAAACTTCTGGGTCAGAAGGTGGAGGCTTTGGTGATTCGGTAGAGTACTTATACAAAATGCCAGGTTCTCAGGTTTTAGTGAACCAAAAATCATCATACAAAAGTTTAAATAACTTTTAGAACTGACTTTTAAAATTTTGTTGGACAGAGAAATCAGTAGCTCAGCCAGTATACCTTTTCCTTCTCTAAGGGACGTTTACTGTGAGATGACTTTTGCAGACACCACTAGCATCATAGTCTTATTCAGCCTGAATTTTCCCCTGTGCTGCCTTGTTAACTGCAGTGCTCCTTTGGTTTACTTTAACCAAAGCCAAAGATAAGTAAAGCATCCAGTTGTCAGAATGTAAGCATGGTACAGCAATTTTTTATTTTTATTTTTTTAATTAATTTATTTATTTATTAAAGATTTCTGTCTCTTCCCCGCCACCGCCTCCCATTTCCCTCCCCATCCCCCGATCAAGTCCCCCTCCTCATCAGCCCAAAGAGCAATCAGGGTTCCCTGACCTGTGGGAAGTCCGAGGACCACCCACCTCAATCCAGGTCTAGATGGTACAGCATTTTCAAAAGATTGCTGTAAAATTTGAGATAATATTTTCAATTTCTTGGTGATGGAAAAGAGTAGGTTATAAAGCTGTACCTACTTCATGGAGGCAAAGGTAGAAGGACTTTCAGTAACTTAAATTATTTTATTTAATACTGTCTTAATATAATTTAAAAAATAATATAGACAATAACCTTTATCAGGCCCCCCCCTCCCCATGATAACATCTTGTATAAAATACCACACTGTCAAAACCAGGAAAATGACCTTGAAACAAAGGTTAATGTAGACCTGTTACTATCCTATTTAATAGAAAAATTTTATTGGAGGTGGTCCACATATACTGTATTATGGAGGCATAAATACAACCGCTTTCTAGTCACTATACAGTAGACATACAGACTGCTGTTGAACTACTGTCTCTAGTTCACACGTAATACACTTCAGTTACCATGCTATCACAAGTAAAAAGCTGAACTCTCTGAAAAATCAACATCTTAAGTCTGGAAAGATTGTTCAGTGGTTAAGAGAAATTTGATTCTCAGCATCCACACTGGGTTGTATACAACTGCCTGTAACTCTAGTTCCAGGGCTCAACACACTCTTCTGACCATCGTGGGCACTTGCCCATGTGTGAAGACACGTGCATATACACATAAGAACAAAAAAAAAACCCAGTTCTTTTTAGATTCGATAGGTTATACTGCTGCCTACAAAACTAGAGGGACTGACGGAGAAGCAGTTTACCAGAACAGAAGCCCATAAGCAACAATCACCATGAGAACAAATGCTGGGATAGGGACATCTGAGCTGTAACAGGCAAAGTGCTGTATCTTCAGTGTGGACAAACCTGAGAGTCAAACTTCAGTGCAGACCCAGTCTGACAGGAGTGTTGGGTGCACTCGTTTTTCAGTCTTATTTGCCAAAGAATTCTTTTATTCTCATAGCAAACTTCAGAGGAAATCCCCTATGCTTCCAGCAAGGGAAGGAAGAAAGGCCCAATCATTTTGAAGCACAGAAGAGTACTCCATTTTCTTAACAATGGAGAAACTTTAGCAAAAGTCTAATTGCTGGAGTTTTATCATAACTCCAATAATGCAAGGGAATTGCTCAAATATAGCTCTGACAGCATCCCTTCCATCCTAAATGCTGAGGAGAGATGAAAATGGCAAAATTCCCAACAACTGAGACTGAGGCCTAGGTTTGTGGAGCACTTCCTCACAGCTTATCACCATATTGAAGGTGAAGGCGTAAGTCAAAAACAATCCCACACCAGTTTAGAATTATGATTAATAGAATGGTTATTTATTTATAGGGGAAAAAACTTACAGATCACCGTCCCAGACAACAGCCCTCTGTGCAATCAGGGAGTCTAGTCGCTGGAAGTGGAGCAGGAAGTAAGAGAGAGCGAGAAGGGAAGTGGCCGCTTTTTTAAAGGGAGAGAGACCACACCCCAATGGGCTGGTATCTCCCGCAACACCTCCCCCTTTTGTTTAAGTAAGAAAGTTCTAAACCTACTACGAAATTATATACAATAAGTACAAATATCCTATTCTAACTAGCTTAGGTCTTGTATAATAAATAGCTTGGCCAAGTCATGAGAGGAAAGTAACTATATTTATATAGTCTTCAAGCCCATCGAAGATCTGAGAAGGGAAATAATGTTACCTGAGTAATTAGGAAGTGCAATCAAACAACTTCCAAAACATGCAACAAATCACAGACAACTAGCTACCTGGGCAATCACCCAAAGTGCAGCGTTGAAGCAACCAACTTTGGCTAAGGCCTAACATAACTGACATACCATTTTCAAAGGCAAGCAACTTTTCAAAACTATCTTTACCCTGTCTTAGAAGGATATGACAGTCCTGTTTTATCCATTGATGCACGCTCTGTATCTCTGTCAGTGGTTGAGGTGTGGGCATTTCTTTGCCCAAAGGCCAGTTCTGCCAAAAAGAAAGGCTCCAGGTGGAGTGTCTTTGGTGCTCAACATTCTCTCGGGAATAGAGCGGTGCTGCCAGGAGCAATTGTGTCTCTCTACCACAAAACTCTGAGTTAGATTAAAGGCCATTTTCTACAGCTCTTTGAAGAGGTTGAAGATTTTCTATCTATACTGAATATAATCTCTATGTATCTAAAGAATCTGATTAGTCTAATTATAAATGACAAACTTAGAATACTATTGATCTATATAATTCTCAATACCTATCTAACTTAAACACTAAGACAATAAACGACTGTGAAACAAATGAGGGCAATGACCTCCAAATATAAACAATGTACAAATATACATTGCAATATGGTAAATATATATCAATACACAAACAATATATAAGTATCTTAATCAGAGGTAGAAATGTACACTGCAATATGGTAAATATATACAATATATATATCAATACAATATATGTCAATACATAAAAAATGTTTTAAACAGAGGTAGAAACATGCATGCATACAATAGTCAATATAATTTAACTTTGTATCAATATACAAGAATCGATATCAATATATTTGTCTAAAAACAGTAACTCACAATTATAAATCTATTATCCCATCATCCCTCTTTTTTTTTTTTTCAAAATAATCCCTGAGCTTATAAAATTCCTCCCCCAACCTCCCAACCCCTAAATGATGTCCCTAAACCCAGGGGCAAACTTTACTGGGAGAGGGGACGTCGTCCTCTAGAATTACTTCCAGCTGTCATGGGGGCGACGTTCTTTCTGGGGGATCCTGTGAAAGTAAAATGATGGTTAAATTTCAAGATCAATGTCTTTTAAAATTGCAAATAGTCTCTGAGTATTTTGTGGAGGTCTGGCCAGAATGTTGTACAAGATGTGCACCATTTCAGCTAACCAAGTTGGGATCGTCTTGTGCAGCTGGTACCCAAAACAGGTCTTGTAGTAGCGCTATCAGTATCATGACGTCATATCAACCAGGTAGAGTTGTTGTTGTGGGGCCCCATCTTCTTCCTGGAAACTTCAAATGTCACTTCAGGAAAGACTCATTGTTCATTGTAAAAAACTTAAACATTAATCATATAGACATATATATATATACATATATATATTCAATGAAAGGCATGATAGATATATTCAATGAAAAGTATGATAGATATGAAGAAAAGCAAAGATGTTTTCTAAACTCATATTTCTTTCTGTCCCATATCATGGCTCTTGACATGAGACAGAAACTCCAGAAACTCTGGGTTTTTCTCTTACTAACAGGCTTGGAATTGGAGAGGGACTGAGCCAGAGTCCAACTTCAAAACCAGCTCTATAAATTTAGAAATATGGTTTAATATATTTTACTTACACAACCCATTCAGTTTTCTTGATATTTCCTATTGGGCAGGTATTTTTCCATCTGTCAGTATCCAAACATCCAGGGTCCCTTGAATTTTTCAAAGATGAGTGTTTTCCTGTGGAGATAAGAACAGAACCCTGCCCCCATTCTATATGTTTTTCTTACCACCTGTATGAATATCATCATTGTGGATGAGTTGTCATTTCTCCTTTCCAAGAGGTTTCTCCTCTTCAAATCGAAACTTTATTAATTTTGATGGTATCCACAATTTTTCTTCTCCTGTGGAAACAAGAGCAAAACCCCTTCCCCAACGTAGCACATCTCCTGGCTTCCATTGAGAGGTCAGCACATCTTTGAAATAAATCGGTTGATTTAGTTCAGCAGACTTTTCCATTATCCAATGTCTTTCTGCTGCTGTCATTCCTTTCTCATTAGCGTTAAGAAAATTCAAGGTTAATAAAGCATTATGTAATCTATTTCTGGGGGTATTTTCGGTCCCTTTCTGTTTGTTCAGCATATCCTTTATAGTACGATTTGATCTTTCTATAACTGCCTGACCTGTAGGATTATTTGGTATACCTGTAATGTGTTTTATATTATAATAATCAAAAAAGCGTTTCATTTTCTTAGATACATATGCTGGACCATTATCTGTCTTTATTTGTGCAGGTATACCCATGATGGCCATAACTTCCAATAAATGTGTGATTACTGTATCAGCCTTTTCTGAGCTCAGGGCAGTAGCCCATTGAAAACCTGAATACGTGTCTATGGTGAGATGTACATATTTTAATTTACCAAATTCCATAAAGTGGAAACAAAATAAAAACTCTTCATTTTCTTTCTGAAATGCCAAAATCATGGAGGATTGATCTCAGCCCATTATTTGTCAGTTTCATCTTTAGTGCAACAATTTCTGATGGGTCTATTCCTACTAATTGACAAAGTTTCAATTTTCCTTTTAGAATTAATTCAGAGACTTTTCCACATAAGTTTTTAATTTTTTACTTGGGTTATGTGGTAAAAAAGGTCAATTTTATAGATCAAGACAAGGAAACTTAGAAATTTGGATTAATCAGACAACAGCCAAATCCCTAAATTACCTAAATTTTGGCTATTTGATCAGCTTCCCATACAATTCAAGAAAGGATCCAGTTTTCTTTATAAGTTGAATTCTCTTGCTTTTGGAATATTTGTTGTTAATCTCTCCCAAAAATTACTACAAGCTCTTTGCCAGGGTTCACTTTCTGCCCACCACCATCTGGCATGGATCTACATAAGACCTGAAGAAGCTTTAAAAAGATTATAAACACACAAAAATGGAGCCACACTGGCTTTCTAGTTTCACAGTCTCATGCCAGCAGCAGCACAGAGAAGCATCTCTCAGCAGCTACCTACAAGATGGAGCCAACCACCAGCCTCCATGAGCTAAGCTGCATGGTGGGTTTCTGCAGTCTCACAGAGGCCTCTTTACAGAGAGGCTAATCAGCCTGCACTGTGTGACAAATTTAGCTTTTGCTCATACAGACAAAAATGGTTTGTAGGTTGTTTTGACTGCACACTACCTGTCAGCATTGTGGGGTAAGAGTGACACTCATTGCTACCTCTGCAATGTTGAAAGGCTGAGCAGGGCAGAACCAACCGCCAAAGTGTAAGTTTTGGTCTAGCCAGACCAATTTACCAGTTTAAAATAGTGATCAAAAATGATGACAGATAAGCAATAAAGACAGATTTGGGCTGCAGGTAAGCCTCACCGATGCCCCTCACCCCATGGATTGGACCATACAGGATACAAGTCCCACTCCACCCCCAAATCCTCCTATCTCCTGCCCTCCACACCCTGCAACTTCAGTAGAACCCTGAAACACAGGCTGCAAATTCATAGAGAGGACCAAGAGAGGAACTCTGAAGCACAAGCTGTGACTGCTCAGAGTGGACCAAGAGAGGGAACCAAAAAAGTAGACCAAGAGAGTGGGCCAAGAGAGACCTCAGTTACTCCCTGAGACACACACAGCAACAGTACAGAGAAGACCAAGAACAGTTCCCAAAGACATAGTGAGCCACTGAAAAGGTTGGACCAACAGGCAAAGACACTGCTGGCGCCAGTTGGGAGGATGCAGAGATGGGTAGGCACCAATGCAAGAATTAATTCAACAATCTAAAAAGCAACATGGTAACACCAGAACCCAGTGATCATACAACAGGAAGACTTTGATCATTCTAACTCAGAAGAAGCAGAAAAAATGAATTTAAATATAACTTTATGAGTATGATGGAGACCTTTAAAGAGAAAATGAAAAAAATCCCTTAAAGAAATGGAGGAAAACACAAAAAAATTGGAAGAAATCAATACATCTCTCAAAGAAGCTCAGTAAAACCAAGAAAAAAAAATCAAATAGTTGATTGAAACAAATGTTCAAACAGTTCAAGATTTAAAGAGTGAAATAGAGGTAATAAAGAAAACACAAACTAAGGGAGTTCTGGATATGGAAAATCTGGGTAAACAAATGGAAACTACAGACAAGCTTAACTAACAGAATGCAAGTGATGGGATAGAGAATCTCATGTGTTGACGATATTATAGAAGAAATATATTCATTGATCAAAGAAAACATTAAATCCAACAAATTCTACAAAACATTCAGGAAATCTGGAACACCATGAAGAGATGAAACCTTAGAATAATAGAGATAGGTGAAGGAGAACTCCAGTTCAAAGGCACAGAAAATATATTCAACAAAATCATAGAAGAAAACTTTCCCAACCTAAAGAAGGATATCCCTATGATGGTACAAGAAGCTTATAGAATACCAAATAGACTGGACCCCCCAAAAAAGTCCCGTCGCTATATAATAATCAAAACACAAAACATACAGAATAGAAAAAGAATATTAAGAGCTGCAAAGAAAGAAGGTCAAGTAACATAAAGGCAGACCTATCAGAATTATATGACTTCTCACTGGAAACCATGAATGCCAGAAGGTCACTTACAGTTATGCTGCAGACACTAAAAGATCTCGGATGCAAGCACAGATGACTATATCCAGGCAAAGCTTTCAGTTACCACCGATGGAGAAAATATATTCCATAACAAAATCAGATTTAAACAATACCTATCCACAAACCCAGCCATATAGAAAGTACTAGAAGAAACACTCCCACCCCAAGAAGCTAACTGCAGCCACAAAACCACAAGCAACAGATAACCTCACACCAGCAAACCCCAAAGAAGGGAAACATACAAAAACTACCACCGAAAAATAACAGGAATTAGCAATCATTAGTCATTAATATCTCAATATCAAATGTTTACAACCACTCTGGAAATAAGTATGGCAATTTCTCAGAAAATTGGAAATCAATCTGCCTCAGGACCCAGCAATACCTCTTGGACATATACCTAAAGGGTGCTCAATCATACTATAAGGACATTTGTATAACTATGTGTTCATAGCAGCATTATTTATAATAACCAGAACCTGGAAACAACCTAGATGTCCTTCAACTGAATAATGAATAAAGAAAATATGGTACATTTGCACAATGAAGTACTACTCAGTGGTAAAAAAAATGACATCTTGAAATTTTGCATACAAATGGATGGAACTAGAAACAAAACATCCTGAGTGAGGTAACCCAGACCCATAAAGATGAACATGGTATGTACTCACTTATAAGTGGATACTAGCTGTAAAGCAAAGAATAACAAGCCTATACTATAGTTCATGAAACTAGAGAAGTAACAAGGTGAACCCTAAGAAAAACATATATTAAAAAATCCACCTGGAAAGGGGAAAAAGACAAGATCGCCTGACAAAATTGGGAGCATGTGGGTAGGGAGAGAAAAGAGGGTGGAAAGGGGAAAGGGGAGAAGAACT
>NW_026067989.1:4198558-4201825 GCF_014885135.2 Alexandromys fortis
GATGGTCCTTTAGGGTTCCTGCTTCATAGAAGAAACTGCCAAATATTCCGAAGAACACAGAAGAAAATGACTAAAACTGCCAATATAGGTGGGGAAGTCTTTCAAATTTCCTTCTTCATTGGAAGGTCTTCCAGATACTATGGGCCTGTAGGCTGAAGGTGGATGTCCCAATGTTACAGAAGAACGTTGAGTTACTGTCCAGGCAGTCAGATGTCTTTGTAATTTCTAGAGTTTTGGAAGTTGCTTACAAGACACTTCCTGTTTACTTAGGCAATATTATATCCTTCCAGAGTCCGTGATGGAGTTGAAGACTAGATAATTATAGTTTTCTTTAGTTAAGACAAACAATAAATTGAATATAAGACTTTAGACTCACAAAGATAGGGTAGATGATAGAGTATTTTCTTTAATTTTGCCAAATACAAATAGACTAAATGTTATAATTGCAATTCTTGCTTAATAACCATTTTGTTATATGTAATTTTACTGTTAAAGTTGAAACTTTCCTTTTTAATTAGACAGAAAAGGGCAGATGTGGGATTCCCCTCTGTATGCTGTGAATATGTTTTATTACCACTGGTTAACAAAGAAGTTGATTTGGTCAGCAGTCAAACTGAATAGAACCAGGTGGGAAACCCAAGCAAAAATAAAAGCAAATGGCAGGCAGAGTCTGAGAGACTGGCAGAGCCAGCAGCTGCCAAGGAAGCAAGACATGTAGAAAATAAGGTAATGCCACAGCCACGTGGCAATACATAGATTAATAGAAGTGGTTTTATTTATATGTAGAGCTAGTCAGTAAGAAGCCTGAGTCATCAGCCAATTTATAATTAATAGTATAAATAGTAAGCCTCTGAGTGGTTATTTGGGAACTGGTAGGCAGGACAGCACCTCCAGTTACATATGAGGCCATGGGAGTATCTTCTTACCTAATGTAGAGCAGGCCTGATGGTTCTAGACTGGTGCGAACTGTCTAGAAGGAAGTGAATCAGCACCCTGACTGAAGGAGTCCTTGGGAAGGGAAGAGAGTCCTCCATGTTAGCCTGAAGGAAAGCAGTCACTAACATGGAAGATCAAGGGTGCCTTGTTAGGAAGGGAGGACATTGGATTGCTTTAAGTTGGGGATTACTTTCTAACCTTGGGGGTGAAAAAAATCCTGGTACCATTAAAAGGAGAAAAATGGACACTCTCCTTAAAACTTCCTCTAGTATTAACTGCTGGATGTGACAGGGTACACCTGGAATCCCAGGACTCAGGAGGCTGAGGAAGGAAGATGGGGAGTTGGAGCAGAGCCCAAGCTACACAGCAAGACTATCTCAAAAGAGAAAGGAAGGGAAAGAATGGGAGAGGGGGAGAGAAAGGAAGGAAACAGAATTAGCTGTAATTTTTAAAGGGCACACTCAGTTCTGCAGTGATCTTGAGTGAGAGTGAAATTAATACACAGGAAAAAATTTCAAAGATGTTTCAGTTTTTGGTATCAGTTTCTTTAATTTCCTGAAGTCTGACATCAAAGAGAAATTTTCTTTCACATAAAAAACAATTCCAAGCTGGGAGGTAGATTTATGATAGAGCATTTGCCTAATACACATGAGGCCCTGGATATAATTACCAGCAAACACACATGCACACACACACACATACACATGCACACACAAGTAATAATAATAACAACAATAATAAATCACTGTGACTGATCTATTTTGAAACAAACTTGTAGTGATCTTGTTTGTTATTGGTAAAGTTTTTATACATATAGAAATATATATTCAACGGTCTAGAACTTCAACAGTTAAAATCTTCTTGTGCTACTCCTTAGGTAGGTATCTGTGATGACTATTTTTGGTTGTCAGTTTGACTACATCTAGAATGAATACAACCCAGAAATGGAAGGCACACTTGTTAGCGGTATTTTTCTTGGTTTGAAGTGGGTGAATTTACTTCTAGTCTGGAGCTTTGAGGCAGGAAGAGACATGTCTTTGATCTGGATCTTAAGGCAGGAAGGTATACCTTTAATCTGGGCCACACCTTCTGCTAGAAGTCTATAAAAGACCATAGAAGAAGGAAGCCTTTTTCTCTTTGCCTGCTTGCCCTCACCTTGCTAGGACATCCATTCCTTCACTGGGACTTCTTTGGGACTTCTACTTCTTTGGGACTCCAGCCCATACTGAAGACCAGCTGAGACATCCAGCCTTATGACTGAGCAATTACTGCATTCTTGGACTTCTCATTCACAGCTAGCCATTGTTAGATTATATATGTACATGTATGTACATATGTATTTATATATGTATGTGTATTTAATGGGATTTGTTGGAATGACTTACAGGCTGCAGTCCAGCATGTGAATGTACATGCACGCATGCATGTGCATACACACACACATACACACATACAGATTCATTCTGTAAATTGTGTTACTCTAGAGAACACTGAATATTTTATTGTGTCTGATTGTAATTATGGGGACTATTTGTACGCATCTAAACTGTTAGCATCAGTGTGTGGGTCACTTTTCCTGTCTTGTGACAAAATATGACCAAAGCTACTTAGGAAAGAAAGGGTTAATTCTAGTTTAGAGTTTTTTCTCTTGATTTATTTATTTATTTTTATTTATTTATTTGAAAAATTTTAGTTAGGATAAAAAGTAATATGTTTATTTATGATGCTTTCATTGTTTTGGTTGACCTTTCCACTTTCATGTCACATGTTGTAACAGGCCTCCAGACTTAGCACAACTGATGCCATGTTGGAGGCACTGGCCTTAGAATCCAGCATGTAGGCCTCAATACCTGCCAAAAAAACAAAGACCTAACCCATTAAAGACCCATATTTCCAGAATCCAGAAAAGATCCTAAATGCATTAACTTTTCTTTTTGGCTTCTGTAGTTTCACTTCTCACTAAGTGTTCCTGCTAACCAAAGTGTATAAGCGAGGGTGTGCTTTTTGAAAATAGAAAAAACAGGTTTGGTGAGACTGAAGGGCTGCATGATTTGGGCAGGTTCCCCGTGCAGTCGATGGCCTGCAGTACAGACTTTCTATTTGGTTTTAAGAGTGTACTGGTGTTATCTGGTGGAATTACCTTGCGACGTGTGTTCTATCACTCTCCTCACATTCTTCCTAAAACCAGATTTCCCTCTGTCTCATTTCATCGTGTACACCCACAGTAAGGTCACACATGTAAAAATTAGAAGTTAGAGTCTACTGTGTATGAGAGAACATGTGGTATTTGTCTTTCTGAGCTTGAGTTAATTCAGTGTGTGTGTGGGGGGG
>NW_026067989.1:4204815-4287425 GCF_014885135.2 Alexandromys fortis
GCTAGACTGAAACATAAAATACTAGAAATGAAAGACCTCATAAACATGGAGATGTTGAGCAACTATGCTTATGACCCAGACTAACTATCATCTGTCTGTTCTGTATAAATCAACGATTTGGGAATGCATAGCTTATATATGCAACTGCTTGGGTTCAGACTTCGCCCTAGCCCCTGGCATCCATACATCCAAAGAGTCTGGAAAGTTTGGGTAGAAGTTCCATCCCAAGCCCCTGGGAGTTGCCTCAGTCCAAACTCCACCTCCAAGAAAGCCTGTCAAATGGTGACCCCTCCTCAGAGATGCTCAAGATCACTCCCACAGGGTATTTAAATTGTACCCCACAGAACAAACATGTGGTTTTCCGCTCTTCTTTCCCTGTCTCTTCTCTGGACAGCTGGAAGGCCACCTGGGAGCATTGGTATCCATTAAACCTGGACTTTTTCTAACTTGGTGATTTGATCTGATTTGAATTATTGCATCGGCAGAGAGGTATATTGGGGTGCAAAAACTTTTCATTTGGAGGTTCCACTGAGGGACTGTTTTTCTCACCGACAAAGAACCATGTGATAAAAAGAACTACCCTCCCTTGTACATGCTCGGCACCAGGCAAAGATGGGCTTTGTCTGAGTAAGTTCTGATTTCCAAGTCATTGCCCTAGAGGCCTAGGGCCTCGTGCGGTTTTCAGGCTGTCTTGTATCGCATGTATTCTTACACTGTCATCTACTCATCTCTTCCTTCAACTTCAGGTGGGGCCTGTGGCTTTGGTGGTTGCTGACGCGATTCTGGGGGCTTGTCTCTAGGTGTAATCAGGGCCAAGGCTTTGGTGGTCACCAGTGGGTGAGGGATGGTTTTGGTTGTGGTGAGGTTGCTCTGGGGTCTCTGGGGCTTTGGTGGGTAGGGATGGGACATGGTATGTGACTCCATAGTCTAGGGACTAAACAGTTGGACTTTCCAGCTGGGAACCCAGACAATTACCTGTCCAGGTATAGTAAGGGCCAAATCTCTGATGGCCACAGATGTGTTGGGTTATGGTTGCCGGTGTGGGGAGGCTGCTTCCAGGTCTCTGGGACTTTGTTGAGTGGGGGAGGGGTGTGGAATATACCTCCAGAGGGCTAGGGTCTAGAGAGGTGCCCTCCTGTCAGGACCATAGACACTTACCACTCCAGGTACAATCAGGACCATGGCTCCTTTCATCACAGATGCAGTGGGGAATGGATGGGGCGGAAATTTCCAATATTAGTGTTAGCAAAAGCATTGGCCAATCTCCGTATACTATGAAATTTAATGCCTGTCGTGTTTTCTGAGGAAAAAAAAAATTCTGAATCACAGCCATTATACCTGCATCGGACAACTGTGAAATGCCTTCCCCTCTCTCCCTTTCTCTCTCTCTAGTCAAGGTGTTTTTGAACAACTGACTTAAGCCAAAACAATCATTTTCTTTTCCGAAAGGATCCGACATTGAGTCATGAGGCTGGAACTGTATTTTGTAACCAGGCAAAAACCTGGGGGCCATTAGGCCTTCATATTATATGGTAGACGGAGAAAAGTAGAGAAACCTTGTCTGCAAGGGAAGGAATGAATGGAACAAGTAGCAGATAGAAACCAAGTTGCAATTTTGAGAGCTTTAAAGTGAGTAGACCTCCAGGGTCCTTGGCATGGCATTTCTATCACATTCTTGTCCTTCAGTTTTATGAAGTAGTCTCCATCTATATAATTACTACTCTTTGTGTTCAATATGCCTAGTACCAAATACCTGTCTTCTGGTTCTCATCAGTCATCATCAGAGTTCAGGACACAAGCTATCCACGCGAGCCCCCTTTATCTTTGTGTTGTTGTTTGGTTTCTAGGCAGTCAAATGTGGTCCCCTTGTGGTTTAAATAGTTGCTTGTTTTAGCACTCAAAGACAGAATATTTATATTTTAGTTATTCGAATCTAGAATTTGCCTAACTTTATAATTTTGTTGCAAGATTAAGAAATTATAAGTAATTAAATCCGTTTATCCTTGATGTAGTTTTTGTGAAGGCTGTTTCGGGTTTCTCTGTTCTCAGAGAGTTTATCTTGTGGGCAAGGGCTGAGCCACAGGAACAGGAATAAATCAAGTAGTGAGGATGGTAATAAATGAAAGGCCAAAGAGAGAAAGTTCCCAGCTGATGTAGAGAGGTTTCAAGAGAACTTCCCAATCTCAGAGTGGGGTTTCAAGAGTGATATATACTTAAAGGTAGAGAAATAGACTGTCTCTATATGGTATCAAAGTTGGAAACTGGAAGGTTTCTAAGCATATGAGTCTGGATGACATCCTAGCCATTTAGAAGCCACTGTGTGTAATATCTATCGTACATAGGAATGGAGAAGTTCAATGTCAGGAAGTAGTTATAGAATTTAAATTGGTCCATATGGCAGAATTTTTGTTGATACATTTTTTTTGGATGAATGGACAGTGTCATTTCATGAAGAAATGCTCTTTCTTTCTCTCTCTACCTATTGTTAGAAACTGCCTGTTTCCTGTCTTAGTGCTTGTTTGTATATTTGAAACAAGTTACACTAACTCATTCTTGAGAAATAGTATGCTTAATGTTTTTGACATAAATTGAAATTTAACCTCAGAGATAAATAATTTCTTCATTGGTCCACGATAACATTTTCTATTTGCTGTGAAGAGATACTATGGGTTTCTATTGCTGTGAAGAGATACTATGACCATAACAACTCTTATAAAAAAATAATTAGGATGGCTTACATTTTCAGAGGTTTAGTCCACAATGTCATCATGGTGCAACACGGTCACATGCAAGCAGACATGGTGCTGGAGAAGGGTCTGAGAGTCCTACATTTTGTATGGGCAGCAGGAAGTGATCTGAGTGACTGGGCAGTATCTTGAACATTTATGTGACCTTAAAGTCTGCCTTCACAGTGACATGCTTCCTCCAAAAAAACCGTGCTTCCTAATAGTGACACTCCCTTTGAGGAGCATTTTCTTTCAAACCACCCCAAAGCTCTATGCTAGATCTGGGGAGGAGCTATCCATATTCTTGTCTCACAGCAAAGACACACACTGAGCCACAAGGGAAATCTTGAATACATTTATCGGCTCCTTAGAGTGCTTTATTTCTCTTTGGTCTTTGCTATTAATTATATTGGTTAAAATTAATTATTGAAAAGTTAGAGTTACACTTTTTATTATTTTAATATTAGCTAGATATCTACATATTACTAACGATATATGCATTTAAAACATTTAGATAAATGTAATAAAGGTATTACTGAATTGTCTCCAAGTTAACATGAAAATCACAAAGTGTGCTCTACTCCTGTGCAAATTTCTTATACATTTAATAAAACATCATGTACACTTCTGCTTACAGGAAGGTAACAGACCATCATTGCCATAATTCAACACAATACTAGTAGAATGTGATGCAGAGGAGGTCATTTTAAAAGCTTGGTATTCTTTCATCATTAATAGGGTTGAGGCTGTCAGTATGAAAACAATCTGGGCAGAGTTAAGATGCTTTAGATTATGTGAGTACTCGTACTCATAATGCATATAACATATGCATTGCATTTTAATTTATGGGCTTAAGGGAACAGTGATTAAGTAGGAGGGAGAAGAGCTTTTTAAACACCTTCTGGAGAGTGATTTCTATTCTTTGCTGTCACATCTCCAATTATTCTTTCTCTTCAAATCCTTATTCTCTTTCTTTGAGTTTTCCTGGTACAGGTGGCTGCCATTTGTAGAGCTATCAATTTTTCTGCTCCCTTTTAAGGCAGCTATTATTTATGCTAGTTCCTTCTTTTCTTTTGATTCATTTGGACAAGAACAGCTACAAAACATCTTAAAAAAGCTTGAGAAAAAGGTTAACTTTAGAGATCACATGTTATCTGTATAGCCTCCAAATAAAATGCCTGTTTATCCAACTCAGCTCTCAAGAATTGACTTTAAAACACATTTAATTTGAGCAACTTCTTCAGACGCCAGAAATGCAAAGATCTTTACCCTCACAGAGTATAAGTCAGTCAGGCTACCCTGTATAGTGGCCAGAAATATAAGCTCTGTCATAGAAAAGCCTTTCACATTCAAATGACAATGTGAAATTCACATTATTTAGAATTGTTGTTTTGCTTCTATTCATTGGTGGACTTATCTCACTCTTCCCCATCACTTGGTTAAAGTCTGTATGTTAGAATTAATGGTAGGTTTCACAGTCTGTTAAACCATAAATTACCACTCCTTGTCTTGGTTCTGAAAGAGATTACTTACCCATTCACAATTTTTCCATGGGATGTTCTCCAGATGTGTGCCATCTGAGCCTCCTAACTTCTTTTTCCAGTGGACTGAAGGTTACCCCTTGTTGAGGAAACAAAGACTTGGAGAATATATACATCAACGTTCAAACCTGCAGGTCCTTAGGCGATGTTAAGATGCCGTCACACTTTCTTAGAGTCCATTTGTGTTCCTAACAATGCCCCCACTGTGGTGAGCAAGTGTATGGCTGCTCTAACCCTCCTTTATGTATAATTTTATGCTAATCCTTGAATTGTTCATGGAGCCTTTAACAATCCGCTGTCTTTTTCTGTCTTTTGAGGCATCAAATAATGTTACAATCTGGAAATCCCATAGATGTGGGCAATTGTGTCTTCACACATTCCTGAGCTATTGGGTTTCTAATATGTCATATGTGAAGGATATGGTCCTTTCCAGTCCATTCTGGAATGCTGTAGGGATTCTCATTTTCAAAGTGGTCCAAAGTAGATGACCATTAAGACAATATTACCTCTAATCCAATTTCCCATAATCTCAAACTATGCAAAGGCAAATGTTTGAACCTGTGGCTGAACTCACTCCTTTGAATACCAAATCAAGACCCTTAATGTATTATCTTAACTATTTTAGCAGGAGACTGATTGTTTGCAAAATATCTTTGGGTTGCCATTAGTTTGGGTTTAATCCTTTAGAAATATTCAGTGCTCAGGTCTATTCAGGAGCTCAGAAACCCGGCTCATCGCAGCAGCTCAGCTCAGCCTGCGCGATTGCTTGTGTACTTAGACTCCGTTTATTTTGCTCAGGTTCACGATCAGGCGAGACAGCACTGTCAATTCAAAAAGACATTCTTTTTTCAAACTATTGATCTCAATTGCTCTTGCAAATCCTTTAGTATTGGCTCTCAGGATTACTATAATGCTATAATCATTCTGTTAAGGATTCAGATTTGTGGTGAGCTAAAAGATGGGAACATCAAAGGATTGAAATGCCCTTGAAGCAATCAATTTTTGTTCATCAAATACAAATGCTGAGAAGCTGCTTTTGGCCAATAATTTATAACTGAATTAATGACACATGGCTTTTTTTTTCTTGGATCGTTTTCCTCCTCTTAAATGATCTGATTTTATATTCTGGGAAGTGAATTTAAATTGCAGAGTGTTTTAAACAAGAATGCTTTGGAGAGTGAAAAGCTTGTTTCACTTGCTTTCAAGCTATAAAGGCAATAGAAACCTTCTCTTTCTTTGGACTCTAAAGGAAGTTAAATCCTAGCATCATATCTCTTCTGCTTTCCCTGGTAACTAAACATGTGATTGCAGTTTGTAAGTGGGTAGCATACATGCAGAATTTTCCTCCAGCAAAAATTTCTGTTAAAATAACGAATGCCCTGGTGTGGCTCAATTGCTTTCATGTAAAATGGTCCAACAAATAAAAGTTTTCTAATAATACAATAATAAAAGAATATTAAACCCAGGCATATATTTTTCTGCTGCTAAAAGTATGACTTAGGAATTTCTGCTAACATAGCTATTAAAAGTACTGAACATTTTAAATACACAGTCTTTGGAATTATTTTCATTTGCATTTTTCTTGGGCTCTTCCATTTCTCTGAGAATGTCAATATTTATACTCTGGCCTATGAGAAAAATCTCCTATTTAGAACACTGGATAGCTATATATTTCCATGTATCTAGGCCCCTTCAGAGGTAATCATTAAGACTATATATAAAAGCATTCTAGATGATACATAAGTATCATTCAACAGCAGAGCGCAGTAAAAGATTGTATGAGTCTCACCTTTATTTTTGTGAGTTTTTAAAACAGAAACTGAATTAAAATCATGTTTTATTGAATGATAAGAAAATAAACATTGATAACATGAAAAAAATTTATGTGTATTGGTAGTTTGCCTGCATGTATGTCTGTGCACCATGTATGTGTATGACATCCAAGGAGACCAGAAGAAGGCATCAGATCCCTTGGAGTTACAAATGGTTATGAGCTGTCTTGTGGGTTCTGGGAATTGAACTAGGGTTCTCTGGAGGAGCAGTCAGTTTTTAAGTGATGAACCATCTCTCCAGTTTTATAATTGGTTTCTTTGATGATAGTCATTCTGACTGGGTTAGGTGGAATCTCGAAGTAGTTTAGTTTGTATTTCCTTAATGAATAAGGATGTTAAACACATTAAAATGTTATTTATTATTATTATTAATTTGCATTTGCATGTCTGATGGGTAAGAGTACAGGCATATCTGTGCCACAGTATACACTCTGAAATTAGAAAGCAACTCTGGAGCCAATTTTCTCCTTTCACCTTTAATGGACTCCAGGAATTGAACTCAGATTGTCTGGCTTGCATGGTACAACTTTACCCACTGAGTGACCTCATTGCCCCCAACCCCAGGATGCTGTATACTTAAAAATATTCATTGGCCTTTGTTTCTTTTCTCCTCTTTGACTTTTTGTATGTTTAATTTTGGTAGTTCTTTATTATTCTATATGTTAACTCCTTGTCTGAAGTCCAGATGGCAGATTTTTCTCTCATTCTGGAGGCTGTCAGTTCACTCTTCTGGTAGTTTGCTTTGCTTTGCAAAGGCTTTGAAATCCCATACAAGTCCCCTTATCTGTTCTTGGTGCTGTTTCCTTTGCTACTGAAGTCCTATTCAGAAGGTCCATGCCTGTACTTTTATCTTGAGACATATTCTCTTTAACCCTTGGCAGTTTTGGCATTTCAGGTTTTATATGGAGATGTTTGATCCACTTTGAATATATTTTTATGCAGGATGGAAATACGGATTTAATTTCATTCTTCTGCAGGTGCATATCCAGGCTTGCCAGCACTTTTTGTTAAATAAAGTTGCCTTCCCCATCCACTATATGTTTGATACCTTTGTCAAAAACTGGGAGACTTTAACTGTGTAGATTTATTTATGGGTCTTATATTATGATCCATTGATTCACATGTCTTTTTTTTTTTACTAGAACATGCACTGCTCACCACACCACTGTAGTTCTGCAGTAGTTTGGGGTCAGATTCTTCTATTTAGGGACTACCTTGGCTAGATATCCATGGTCTTTTGTACTTTCATAAGAATGTTAGGACAGTTTTTTTCTAGTTATGTGAAGAATGTAACTGAAAGTTAATGGGAATTGGTTTGATTTGCAGATTTTTTTTGGTAGTATGGCTACTTTCACAATATCAGTTCTGACAGGAACATTGAAGATCTGTCCATATTCTAGTGTCTTCTTCGATTTCTCTTTTCAATGTTTTAACATTTTCATTATAGAAATCTTTCACTTCTTTGGTTAGGATTACTTCTGGGTATTTTGGAAGCTATTGTGAATGGATATTTTTCTTATTTTTCATCAATAAGTTCTTTACTGGAATATATGAAAAGCAATTATTTTTATATGTTGAATTTTGCAGTTTTATTGAAAGAGTTTATCAGATCTAATAGTTTCTAATGGAGTATGCAGGGTCTTTTAAGTATATGATTGTATTGTCTGGAGATAGGAGTAGTTTGACTTCATTTCCTTTTTTAACCCTTTTATATTTTCTTGTTTTATTCCTCTAACTAAGACTTTGAATACTATATTGAATGAGATTGGAGAGATTGAGCATACTAGCCAAAACAGCAAGGAAAATTACAGACCAATTCCCCTGATGGACACAGATGCAAAAGCTCTCCACACAATACTTGTAAACTGAACTCAACTTTAAGACCATATATTATGGCCAGCTTGCTCACAGTGTGAGGTTACAGTCCATTACGGCAGGGAAGGCATGGGAGGAATATGAGGTGGCTGGCCACACTTCATCCACAATGGCTCTGGGGCTCATCTGACTTTCTCCTTTGTATGGCTCACATTCAGACCTTGTGTCACTCACATTCAGGGCGTGTCGTCCATCTTTAGCTAAACCTTTCTGGAAACACCGTCACAGAGGTGTGTTCCATGATAATTCTTTGAGGAGGGGGAGTTAAATGGTCATTTATTTAGGTTCAAGAGAATTCAGTAGAATCTTTCACAAACAAAAAAGACAAGAAAAAGTAGTCCAGTGAATACAATTGAATTGATTAGATTTAACAAGCAACTCCAAAAGTTGAAAACCCATTAGATTTTAGGGATCATTTAGTTAAACCTTTTTTGTTTTTGACATTTACTCAAATATAATTTATGTATCACTAAATTTATCCCACTTAAAGTGTATGATTCTGCTTTTCATATGCCCCTGAGCAGTATAATTATCACAATAGCCTGATTTATGAATATTAATGCATTGCAGTGGATTGAGAACTCAGTAATAGTCACTACACATTCCTTCTATTCCAATATAGCCCTGCACAATTACAAACTAATTTTCTGTCTCTTATGTGTTTCAGATATTTCATGCAACTGGGATGTGACGATCTGTGGTCCTTTGTGACTGTCTCTTTTCTTAGAAGAATGTTTTCATGTTTAATAGACATATCAGTACCTCATTTTTAAAGACAGGGTCTCTCTACAGAGCCCTGGCTGTCCCAGAACTCATCATGCACACACAGGCTGGCCTCAAACTCACAGAGATCTACCTGCCTCTGTCCCCATGACTGGCTCATAGAGATTCTACATGCAGTCAAGCTGACCAACATTAAACATCGCAGTGAGAGTGCACACACATTTTTTCATGTTTATCCTAATCTTGAGTTGTGTACAAAATTATATGGCATAGAAAATTACTTTCACTAGGAGAAACTGACTGATCCCACCTTTTAGAAGCAGACTGCTGATTTTTTGGCAGACTCTAAAATGTCTCTTAAGTACTTTAAAAAAAGTATACTTTAGGTAAACGACAAAACCAGACAGCTTCATTCCATTGATATATGTCCATTCAGATATTCACAACAATCTTATTTGACTGACTTTTATACCTTGAAAATCCAAAGAGCCTTCTAAACTTATATGATGTTAAAATATTTTAAAAAATAATTTTGCTGTTAAGACCAGCTTTGAGAAAATTCATAAAGATTACATTGTAGCCAGGTGTAATGGCATGCAGCTCGCACGTTTAATCCCAGTTCTTGGGAGGCAGATCTGTGAGTCTGAGATCAGTCAGGGATATATATTGAGACCCTATCTCAAAAATATTGCAAAACAAACAAACTTAAGAAGGCCATATTATGAGATAAATGTTGATATCACTAGTGTTGAGAGAACCTCCCCCCCCTTTTGAAACTGCCTATCAGATGAGGCTTGTAAGCGCCAGTTTATTTCCTGGGATAATTTGTAATTACTATTATATTGTGTGTGTGTGTGTGTGTGTGAGAGAGAGAGAGAGAGAGAGAGAGAGAGAGAGAGAGAGAGAGAGAGAGAGAGAGAGAAGGGGGGAGGGATAAGGAGGGACGGAGACAGATAGGGAGGGAGAGAGACAGAGAAAGAGAGAATATGCTTGTATGCTTTTATAGTGTGGTGCATGATTGCACAGGCGCACATGCCCATTTTAAACACGTGGAAGTCAGAGGAGGATATTGGGTATCTTCCTTTATCACTTTCTGTCCTAATCTTCTAAGACAGGATTTCTCACTGAACCTGAAGCTGGATATTTATGCTAGGCTGACTGGCTAGTGAGCGCTCCACCCGCCCCAGCCCCAATGCTGGGACCACAGGTAGCTCTTGCTCAACTTTCTAGGTGGATGCTGGGGATGGAGCTCAGGTCCTCATATCTGCACAACAAGTGCTCTTTCCAATGGACGCATTGCTCCAGCCTCCTCTCTGATCATCAGGATAGCAGCAGCACCATCTTCATTACTTTTCATCCTCATTGGTGAACTCAGTCAGAGCAAAAAGCCTCCAACTTTGCCATCATTAAAAGTGGTAATACAGAAAGATGTGAATCACCTTCTGCATTTTGCACCCTCTGCATTTGAACTTGCTGGGCTTCTGCTGCAAGATGGATTTTTATCGTGTTTTCTCATTTGATTAATTAACCCAGCTGTGGTAATCGTTTCAACATCCTCCTGCACAGGCAACCTCTCCAGCTTGAGGGACCAAGTTTCCATTAGAGCTTTTCATTGTACCAGCAGGGCTAGGAAGGGCGCTTGACAACGGTGTTCATAATTGCTTTGTCTAATTGCATGCGATCAGGGTGGGAAACTTTAAAAGCATATCTGCATCGAGAGTGGTGTTTCAATTCACCGTGTTAATTTTTTTCTTCTGTTGCTGATATCATATCTGATTTAATGAGATTTCATCCTGCCCACAGAAAGGAATGAACAGGGAGCAGGGAAGGGTTAATCTAGGAGCAAATACTGCTGCCCATCTCTTGCCCCTCACCCTAGCTTGTATGTCCATTAAACTACCTTAGGCAAGCACTGTTCTACTGTCTCACCATGTAACAGCCTGCCGGGACTTCTGACACTATAGCTTTTCGAATGTAGAAGGCATCCCTACCGTCCGAAAGCACACGCTCCATGGAGGATTGGGACGTAGCCAGATAGAGTCTGTTTTCTAGGTTTCTCCGAAGTTGGCAAATGGGGCAGTTGGTGGGGGCAGGGTAGAACAATCTAAGCTCCAGGATTCTGTCTGTCACTCTTGTAGATCAGGAAGCTCTTAACTTTCAGCCCTCCATCACTCAGGGGGAGAATTACATTTCAGACTAATTTCCTTTATAACATAGGTGTATTTTTTTTTCTTAGCAGAGTTCTAGAGGGCTCTTCAGCCTATCAGAGGGATCTTTTGCATATAAAAGGCTAAGAATTCTGGGAGGTGCCCAATGTGTAATAATCAATGCTCTCTGTCTTTCCTGCACTTTTGTTCTTGCTCTCACTCTGCAGCCTGGGTTGGCCTTACACTAACAACAATCTTTCTGGCTCAGCCTCTAGTTGCTGGGATTACAGGAGAGAGCTGACGTGGCCAGCTGGTAATCAACGTTTTTGAGCACTTCCCAATCCCAGCCAGGTAATATAAGAAGACAGACACTAAAACTAATGATATTCAGCCAGGCAGTGGTGGCCTTTAATCCCAGTACTCAGGAGGCAGAGGAAGGTAGATCTCTGAGTCTGAGGCCAGCCTGGTTTACAGAGCAAGTTACAGGACAGACAGCCAGGGCTACACAGAGAAATGCTGTCTCAAAACAAAACAAAACAAAAGCAAAAAACTCACGATATTCAAAACACAAAAACAATGATTTGTGGAGTGGCTTCCAGTGAGAGGCAGTTGAGAATGATGTCATTGTGCGTGCGAAGAAGTAAGCATACCCTACTCCCTACCCAGCTCCTAACCCTTCTCTGTGGCTACTCACTTCAGAGTGAGCTAAGGAGCTCAGAGTGGAGCTGAAGAGCCAGCTGTTGTTGGCATTTGACACAATGTGAGTTAACATCTTATAGGGCAGTCATAGGGAGCAACACATACTTTTCTCCTACAGCTTTGGACAAATGATCAGTATGCTCTAGAACTTTATAATCTGATCCTGAGCCATTGGCCACGTGCAGATATTTAAATTAACAGCAAGTAAATGAAATTTACAAATCAGTTCTTCATTTATGGGAGCCACATTTCCAGCATCTGATCAATGTATGTGGCTTCTGGTGCCATATTAGAAAGCACAGGTAAAGAGCTCTTCACCCAGAGAGTTTCGGCTGGGCCTGTTTCTCTGGCTTTCTAACTCGTGTCTGAATGTTGGATCCACTCACACCTTTTTCATTTCACCCAAATCCTGACCACAAAGGGTAGGATTATCCTTTTCCATTTGTTGAGTCAGGGCCTCACTACCCGGGTTAGCCTTGAATTTACAATCCTCCTGCCTCAGCCTCCTGCATGCTGGGATATCAGGTGCATGCCCCACAGCCCTTGTTTGTGAACCAGTGAGGACCTGAATCAGAGTGTAAGGAACTAACTCGTCCAAAGCTACACATGACTGGTGTTTATCCTCTGTTGTTGGAACCAGTTTCTTGCTCTACACCACAGCAGCACCAATACCCTGCAGGATCTGTATAAATGCAGTTTTAGTGTTACGAAAGCTGGAATCGGCACTAGAGGAAATGCTTAGTGATTCATTTATGCCCCAAATTTGAGAAACTATGGTTAAGGGGATGGAGAAGGTAAGAATCCATACGAACTCAGCTATGTGTAAACTGACTGGAGGGAGTGTGACACAGATGTGGGTGATACCACAGCTCCACCCCCCCCCCCCAGCCAGCAGGGATAAGCCTGTCCCTCCAGGCATTTCCAATTTGAGTTTGACCTACTTCCATGGGCATTCTTTCCTGTTTCAAAAACTGAATTTGAGATGAACACTTGGCTCAGGAGTATGCCAGATACCTGCTGATGGACTTAGGGACTCATGAAGTGAGTTCTCTGACTGAAGCTCTCTGGATCACAGCAGCCTCTTCATGAAATCCCAAAGGGCATTTAGAGTTGTGACCAAACTCCCAGAACACAGTGGTTCTATGGGAATTCTTGGGGTTGGATGGACTTCGGATAGGGTGGCTGCGAATTCCTGAATGACTCAAAGGGATACGAGTTTGGTACCTCTAGAGTCCACAGGTAACCTAGAGAAACACCCTGTTTATTCTTAAACAAGAAGGAAGAAAAAGACACAGCAGATTAGAGCCTGGGAAATGGCTGTTTCAAGTCGGGGAGAGAAGAGGTAGGGTCAGGATATGAAAGTCTAAGTCACCTGTTCCCAAGGCACAAGATCAAGCTGTCTATGTGAACTGTGATTCTAGGCCCAGGGGTGTTTGAGAGACTGCTGTGTACACCTGAAGTCCACTGATGGATCTGCTGGGGAAAGGTGAGCTGTTGGGGCTCCTACAATAGATAGAAGCCAAAGATTGGACACGAACTTCAAGATGAACCTTGATTTTGCCATTCTTCTGTAATCTCATTGGCTGAAAGAACAAGGTCACCAGAAGAGGCTGGTTGGTGCCACATGGCTCAGAAATACACTTCACAGTGAGGACATAGATTCCACTGTACCTAGCAGGGAGCCCAAAACTGTATCTCTGCAGGTAACTGACTGAAAAGCTTGAGTCTCAGGGCTGAGCACAGCCACCTGGGTAACTGATGTGGTCCACCTCCATCTTGGCAAGCTTCTCAAGGTTGCTGGTGGGAAGTTCCCTTCCGTGGATTTCCTCACTGTGGTATTGTGGAACTGTGTTTGAGCACAACTGCTTAGATGAGCTCCCAAATCTGTAGGTTTTCCCAGTGCTTTGAGGGGAGAAGGGGGGTGTCTGGAGAAAAGAACTGCTAACTTGCTTCTTCTGGATGTCCATCATCATCATCATCATTATCACCATCATCAATCATCACCAGCACCAGCACCAGCAGCAGCAGCAGCAGCAGCAGCAAGAGGAGAGTCCTACAGCAGTAAGAGAATATGGAGGAGGCTATCGGGTATGAGGAGAGAAGATAGAGAGGGAGACAAACGATAATATGGGGGAGGCCAGAGGAAATGAAGGATGATACAGAGGAGGTGAGAGGATATGGAGGAAGTGTCAGAGATTATGTAGGAAATAAGGTCTATAGGAGGTCAGAGAGTAAGTAGGAGAGCAGACATGGAGGAAGTGAGAGGGTCTGTAGGAGGCAGCCAGAGGATACAAACAACCTTGCCTCAGTCCATGTTTTCCCCACCAGGCTACCATCTCTCTCTTCAACACACAGTACATAGGGGAAGAGACGACATCTAAGGCAGTAAGTTGCCCATGACCCAGCAGACGATCCGACATTCACACACATGCACACAACACTAATTAAACTTGGTGGGTTACTGAATGCTTTTTAAAATATTATGAAGGTAGAAGGGAGATGTATTGAGGAGGGTTCTGGAGGTAGTGAAAGGGGAATGAGAGGTAAGTGACGTGTGTATAAATATGATCAAAATATACTATATAGGTTACAATGCTGTCAAAGAATTTAAGTACAATTTTTTTAAATGAATACAACACAAAAATGTCTAAGGCAGAGACAAGTTCAGGGTGTACCTGTAGGTGTTCCACATACAGCTGGTGAGGGCTGGCAGCAAAAAGATGGGGTACTTTTGCAAAAATGATTTCTTACTCTGTGGAGGCTGCAAATCTGAGGTGTCAGGAGGGTCGGCTTCTCCTGGGGCCTTTCCCAAGCTTGCAGGGAATGTCTCCTCCCATGTCTTCTCCGGGCTTTCTCCTGCCTGTGTGACCTAATGCCCACTAGATGACCAGTCTCAATCAACTTACCTCATTGAGTGTTCTCTTTCCAGGGGTTGGAGATGCGGCTCAGAGGTTGAGACTATTTGTTGCTCTTGCAGAGGACCCAGATTCAGTTCCCAGCACCCATATGATGGAAAATAGCCACCCTCAACTCCAGTTCCAGGGTTATTTGAAGAACTCTTCTGATCTCCATGGGCACCAGGCATGCCCACGATGCACAGACATACACACAGGCAAAGCACTAATGCAAATAAGTTAAAATAAATCCTTAAAAAGTGGGAAAAAACTCTCATCTGTTTATAGCCACTCATATTCTCAGACCCCATGGGCTCATTCTTTAACCTGCCAATTTTAGAGTGTGCAGCTCAGCTCATTACTCTGCCTCTCGAGCCCCTCTGAGGAGTCAAGTTGCCTCTTTGGTGACTATCAAAAGTGACCACATAGGCCAGACTTCAGAGAAGTCACCTGCACACCATGTGTCCTGGACCCAGAACTGACCAGGGAGCTCTGCAGACTGGAGGGTGCTTGCTGACCGACTCACACCCTCTTTCAATAGATGAAGGGGTAGGAGCTGAACTGGAGAAGGTGGGAGCTGGTGAGTGACGAGCAGGCAGGTCACCAGTATAGAGGGACCAGAAGCCTGCTTTTCCATCTACACAAGAGAGACTGCTTGAGTGCAGGGCACCAGAGTGACCAATCCATAGCTTTTCTTCATCTCCCGCATGACATTTGCCTGGGGTTAGTGTTTCCTTGCTGCCCAACCATCTAAGAAATGTGCTGGATGCTCACCCCGCAGGAGCACTGGACAGTGAGTTACAGCCAGCCAATGGCCTCTGAGATGCCAGCATCAAGCCCACGATGAAGGCAACGACGGGAACCATGGCAGGGAAGCCGTATATGACTATATAGGTAGTCTCACAAGCAGCCTGCATCCGAGGGCCACTGGAATCCATGCCATGGGGAACCTCTGTGGAACATGCCTCATGGTCATATGGAGCAGGGATGCTGGGCTTTTGATTGGGCACCTGTACCTGCAATTGACTGAAGCCTGTGGAACTTCCTGCCACTGTCCCCTGTCCTGGAGATAGCCTCCTTTGCTCCTCCTGTAGGCGCAGACTTGTAGGTGCCAGCAGCAAGAAGCCACTCCCTTTCTCTACCCTTCGTGTATCCCCATGAGAGGCTATGGGTACAGTGCTACTGCACCCTCAATGAACACTTTTTCTCATCCAGAGCATCTGTGCCTGGCAGAGCTGATGTGTTCACTGGCTGATGCACCAGTGATTTCTGAAAGGCACTTTCAGACTGTCAGGTATCTGGTGTGCCTCTATTATAACAAAACCTAGCTCCCTATTTGATGTCCATTCTATAGGTATGATACAGCTTTCAACATGTGCATATGGGACCATTCCTCTGTATATGTATATGGTCTGCAAAATTAAACCTAATAACATGCTACCTTTTCTCCTTTACCTCACACAAAGTAAAAGATAAGCCCTTAACTAAAGAGAGGAGACCCAACTGGCACTGAAATAATTGTATTAATGATACTTCTGTCATTCCGGGAGTGGAGGTCAAAAGCTAGTGTCATCAAAAGCAAAGGAATAGAAGGCCAGAGGGCCAGGAAAATTCAGGGTGTAGCCCTCGGACAGAACCCTCAGCCTTTCTTTCATTTACCTTCTATTAGCATTAATTAATTTTGGTGTTTGTGTTTTGGGGACTGAAGCCCAGCCTCCTCAGTTTCCACATGATGTTTGCTGGTCCAGAGTGACCATCTGTTCCCCAGTAACAGGACTTGAGAACATGTTCTTAGATGGTATCTGGAGGCTGGGACAGCCCTGAACTTCTGGATTGGGTCCTTGAGTGGCTGCTAATGAGGACCTGGCAGCCACTTCCTATAAACTGAGACTGTGCTTTTGTTTCTTGGCTGCCCAAACCCAAATAATCACACAGAAGCTGTATTAATACAACACTGTCTGGTCAATGATGCAGGCATATTTCTAGCTAGCTCTTATATCTTAAATTAACCCACTTCTATTAGTCTATTATTGCCACGTGGCCATGCATCACCTCATTTTCTACATGTCTTGTTTCCTCAGTGGTTGGCTGGTGTCTGCTTGACTCCCCCTACTCTCTCTATATATATCTGTTCAGATTTCCTGTCTGGCTTTTACTCTGCTAGGTCATTGGCCAAAACAGATTTATTCATCAACCAATGAAAGCAACACATATACAGAAGGACATCCCACATCAGCTTCCCAGCTAATTCTGCAGTGCAGGAGGGAGTTCCCTCCCACTCTTGACCAATCTTCACCTGAAATGGGATGGATGTGTCCTCTGCTCCCAGGACTTTGTTGCTGTCGCTGTTCCTCTGGCCTATGTGTGTTTAGAGTGTAGCCTCTCAGGAACCCAGTGTCATGTGCAGAATGAATTGTTACTGTCAGACAAGGTGATGTGGGGGAGGCACCTGCGAGGTGCTTTTGCACATGGCCGCCATGATGTCAGAGACCTGCTGCTTGCTCTTACCACTTTATGAAGAAAGGCTCCAAAACATCATAGATGCAAAAGAAAGAAAAATAGAAAGAAATAGGTACCTCCTATGGTTTCCAATTAATTACTGACAAGTGCCAGGGTTTTTTTTATTAGAATAAATCACATTTTCCTGGAACAAGGGGACATTTTGGAGGAGTAGAAAGATGTGATCGTGGTGGTGGCAGTAACAGATGTTTAGCATCAGCAAGGAGGAAGAATGAAAGGAAAAGGTTGGATACCACTAATCTCTCCATCACACTCTGGGGAACAAGCACAAAGACAAACAATTGTAGTTCTTTCTTCGAAATTGCAGTCCTACTGTAAAGGGACCCTACCAAGACATCCCTCAAATCCGCAGATGTCCAAAAGGCGCTCCCAGGCCTGTGTCGTCCTCCGACCTGAAAATCTTTTCTTATCCAATCTCGCCACCCTGCGGACACTACAGGCACTACAGCCTCGGTCCTGGCATCCACCCAGAAGGTTTTGAAACACTGACTTAAGATATCAGTCTCTGGAGCTACAGGGGGGTTGCATATTGGTTTTTTTTTTTTTGTGTGTGTGTGTGGGGGGGGGCTGTGTCAATTATTGGGGGGAAGTCTAGAATATAATCTTCTTGGCTCCCAGTCTACTAGTCTACCCCCAGTTTCTTGGAAAGGCACCCGGGTATAGGTGAAGGTGGAAGGCATCCCTACTCTTGTATCTTTTTCTTTCCGGATTCCCCACCCCTCGCATCATCCTCTGCGTTGTAGTTTAGGCCTTGGCACAGAGTTGGTATACTTTTACGGGATGGGGTGTTCCTGCCTTTCACTATAAGCCTCCGAAGTACCGGTGTGGCGTCCTAGCCCCTGGTGGTAAGACCACGCTACTGCGCGGCTTTCTGTGTGAAGGCAAAGCTTTCTATGCCTTTCTGGTCTGTAATATGCACTGAAGCCTAACTGGATTTGAGAGATGAACAGGATCACCTGGAGGAAAAATTATTAGTGGCCGAAAGGTGAAGGTTTCTTCTTCCTAGTACCTCTCGCTAAAGGGGTAAAGAATTGGATTAAAGTCAGAATTCTCTGGACTCTCAAAAAACTTGGACACCCTCCATTACATTCTTACAGAGCTACCAGCTCCGCAGTCATCTACAGTGGTCTGGGACAGCTCAGGATCATGGGTGCCACAAGAGGGAATACCCAAGAGCTCAGCACATTCCTGACTCATGGGACCAGTTTGCTGAGGTTTGTGAATTGGGGACTTCAGAGAGCACGGAAATGGAGGAAAGGGAGGGCTGCAACCCAGAAAAAATAGTTGAACAAACGGAGATGCCCCCGGAGGACGCTCACTTGCTAGGCCACTCAGACAAGGTGAAGATGCAGCAGCTGTTCCCATGGTCAGACTCTAACTCTAGTTCCGAGACTGACTCCTTGTCGGTCGGCTTAGGGGGCTTGGACCTGAGACTGCACTTTGGTCGAGAGCAGCTGGGGGTCTTCGGTAGTGGAACTGCGTCTGGCTGCGGCTGCGTTCCAGGGACAGAGGGACTCCATGGGTCCCTTAGCGATTTGCGGGGAGAAAAGTGCTCGGGCGCCTCCTAGCGGTGGCGAGCGAAAATCCTAGCTTTTCCCACCCCACGTGGTTCGCTAAGCAGAGGAAAAATTCACTTGCAAGACCGCTTTTCCGCACTTGCTCTGATGGCGGCGCTGAGACCTATCCGCCTCTTTTAATAATGATGCCCTAGGAGTGAAAAATAGAGGCTTTTAAAATCCCCCCTCCGCGCGCGAGAGAGTGTGTGTGTGTGTGTGTGTGTGTGTGTCTCGGGGCGTTGGCGAAAGCAATAAAACTCAGATCGCTTCCTTGCGAGATAGCGGCAGCTATAATGCTCCGAGGGGATCAGGGTTTATTTGCAGATCCTGGATAAAAGATGATATATCGACGAGGTTTAGAGTGTCAGTGCGCCTGGCCTCTCGGGAAGCCACAAGTACATATTTCCTGAAATACCACCCAACACAATATCTAATCCAATGCCACTTAAGCACTGGGAGGGGAACGCCAGCATCCCACAAGTTTGCACCCAGCTTCTAAGTTAGAGGTGGAGAGAGACCAGCCCTCCCTGGTGGGATGTGGGGCACCTCAACACTCTTTCCCTGGCCCTTGTCTTCCGTCCAAGTGATCACTAAACGACGGGCCTTAATAAATACGTTTGAGAAATGTCCTTATGCTCCGCAAATATTGGATTAGCTTTTCAATGGGCAGGCTCTTGAAAAGGCTGGAGAAATACACGCCAGGTCTCAACTAAGCCTAACAGTCAATAGGTAAGGAAAATAAGTTATTTCCCTGGCGGGAGCGGGAGGAAAACGTTAAGAAGGTGGTGCTGGCTCTGTGGCATTATCTACTGGGATGGCGGTTCTAAGCACGTGAGAGGAGAAGGGAAATGAACTTAAGGTAATTTGGCATTTCCGTCAACTTAGTGGTGCTCATTAGGGTACGGTTTTCTTCAGAGAAAGGCGTCTACCTTCTGTTTTATTCCCACGAACCAGTCTGAAGCCTTTTTGATTAGAAAAACATGGCGCATATCTGGGTAATGTTTGTAGGGGTTGGTTCTATCCTGTCTGCTTAGGGAAGGCCACATGGGGTGTGTTCCTTCTAAACACTGCTCTGTTCAGGAGACATTGAGAATTAAGGAGAGTCTCTTCAGGTGAAGGCTGAGGAGTAAGTTTCTAAACTGGCTCTCCTGGGCACTAAGATGTCAGCAGGTTATGCATCTGTAGTTCAAGCCTTAGCTGGCCTTGGAAATCAAGTCATGCAAGCCGCCTTGGGACTGGCTGTTGTGCAGTCTAGCTGGGCTGAGCAGCCTCTTGGGACCCTCTGCTTCTTGGGTCTTGCCAGAACTACGTAAGAGGCCCTCTCACCATCAGGCCAGGAGTGCAGGGACACATGGGACTGGGTTTGCATATACTCCAAAGCCCAGAAGCCCTAGGAAAGTCAGAGAATAACTAGGCCTTGGGCACCTCAGGCCTGCCCAATGGCTTCAGCATGGGATACTCTGCCAGTGGGAGCCTAGCTGGATCTGACACAGTGCACACCAGGGGCCCAAACCGTGTGTGTGTGTGTGTGTGTGTGTGTGTGTGTGAGAGAGAGAGAGAGAGAGAGAGAGAGAGAGAGAGAGAGAGAGAGAGAGACTCTGTGTGTCATGGGGCCTAGGCGGGGTAAGCGCCCTCTGAAGCCATCAAAGACAGGGTGGCTTTTTTCCCCTCCTCCATCCTCCTCCCCAATAGATATAGCACGAATTTTTAATGCGTCTTCCTTTCACAGACAACAATACAGGGTTTGAAAGCCGGACACAATTTGGGTTTTGTGCGGGTCCCTCCTCGCGCTCCCTCGGCCCAGCTGGCCATATGGAATCCAGCATGGAGTCCGCGGATGACAAAGGGACCCAGTGACAGGCCCAACAAAACCCCAAGGAGACTTCTGCCTGACTCCGGGATTCACTGCCCGCGATAAGCGCGCTGAATGGTGCGGGTGGGGGGCTGGGGGGGCTTCTCTCTCTTCCCCTCTCTGTCCTCTGCGATCCTTTCTCTGTCCCTTTTTAATATGCACGCCTCTAACATCTCCAGCTCCCAGCTTTCCCATTGTGCGGGTTTTGTGCGGCCCTCTGTAGATTGGGCGAAGATAGACTGCCGAAGCGGACCCCGCGCGGGGTGCGCTCCCAGGGCGCTAGGGTTAGGGCCACACAGGGCTCCACCGGAGCTTTTATTGACTCCTTGGGGACCTGAGGACAGAGAGGGGGCGGGCGCACGGTCCACCTCCGGGGACTCGCAAGTGCACTTACTGAGGGCGCAGGCCTGTGTGGGCCTTAACCTACCAGGCAGTGGAAACCTGCAAGAGTTTGGTCCTTCACACTCCCTTGGAGGTCGGAGAGGCGCTTAGGATTGTGGCCAAAAGCCTGGACCGAGAACACTCATCCCTCATCCCTCCAGGGCTCCGAGGACAACCCCAGAGACATGAGGCTTAGGAGAAGTTGCACATGGGATAGTGAGTGGTTGGTTCCAAAGCAGGTTGGGCATCTGCCTTTCATACCGCACAGCAAACGATCGGCAGTGAATTCCCTGGCTTTTACAAACAGCAAAACAAACCCCTACAGTTTCCAAGCTTGTTCATAGAACAAAGGGAGACTTTTCAGCATTTAGGGGAACTGTCCCCTTCCCAGAGGTGAACCGAAGATGGGAAAGGACCTATAGTGAGTTATTAGAAAGACTCCGGTGCCCTCGGTGATGGGTGTGTGTGTGCACAAGGCAGAATGAAGTGTAATCGCGTCCCTGGGTGCGTTGTGCAGATTTGGTCCCAAGGATAATCATGTTTGCTTTAGATAGTAAATTAAATCTGATCACCAACTTGAAGGGGAAAAAGAAAAAAAATGCAACTGGGATGGCTCCTCTTGCTCACCTCCTCCTGCCCCTAGCCTCAGAGTGGGAGGGATAGACACCATGTCCAAATAAACTGACTTCCAACCTCTCGCAGCTCAGCGATCGCTGGGTTCTGACTCACGGAGCCCGTGAGTGAGACAGAGCAGAAAGGTGTGTACTTGCCAGTCTGCCTGGCTCCCTGAGACGCTCGCCCTCCGGACCTTGTGTGCTCTGGGATCAAGCAAGTAGCTTAGTTCTCTGTGAAGGAAGAAGGGCTGATCCAACCTCTCGGGATGGAACTGTGTGGCTTGCCTGTCCTCCTACCGGAACCCTGGTGACTGGTGACGAGAGTTCCGCTCTACTCCGACCTCTGCTCTCTGACCATTCACCCAGAGCCACGACCAAGAAACCAAGAACTAGCGAGGTGAGACCCAACTCCACGAAATGATGGGGCATCAGTAATAAGGCCGGGTTGCCTAGGATCGCCAGTAAGCCAGCTCTCTTCCTTGGCTCTTCGGACTAAAGAGTTTGGAGGAGGGACCAGCAACATCTGGTTGTGTGCCCAAGACCCAGCGAGTTGTTACTGACAGGCAAAGCCTCAGAAGCCCCAATCTTACCTCTCCTACCCTCACTCCGGCGCTGAGGCCTTATAAGAGGTCAGCTAGGCCTCAACTTGGTACACAGATATTGAAAAGTAAAGAGAAAGCCATCAGACTCAACCTCAGACGCACCTCCCCCCCCCCCTTAGCAAGGGGTAAATCAAAATCAACAAAGTGAAAGTCATCGAGTGTAGTGGCTTCAACAGCTTTTCAGGCTGAAGGAGCCACTCGTCGATTTGGGCGAGCGAGGGGGGCTCGCTCTCCTTGTTTGGCGTTGCCCAAAGTCACTTTTCCTCCCCCTGTTGGGGATTCAGAGAGCACACAGAGGCCCTCAAGCGCTAGGGCCAGCAAGGACTTTGGACCACCGACTAGTAGGCTGAAGGCCAAGCTGACCCGATCCTAAACTGACTGTCCTGGTCTGTCCGGAAGAGGCCTATCTCGGGCGCTCCTCCACCGCCTGGGTATCTGCCCCCAGTCCCTGGGCTGGGAGAGAAAACCAGTACCAGCTCAGAACACAGCCGGTCCAAGCTCCAGACTTAATGCTACCCGCCCCCGGCAGGCAGGGAGATAAAGTCAAACAAATCGGAGAACTGGGCTTGCTTTTTTTTTTTTAACACAGGATTTTTATTAAAATTCTTATTTAAAAAAATTGAAAGCTTTTAGCGCCCGGCGCTCTTGGGGAACCACTCGGAGCTTCTGAGTTTCAAGCTCCAGGGCTCAGGATCCGGAAAATGGGGCCGGGGGATGTCTCGCCTACACAAGTTTTCCTTTTTATAGTTGAAACATGTTTGCACTGAACAAATTAAAAACAAAAATAAAATAAAAAAGAAAAACGGAGGCAACTCAAACATAACCCATCCAAAACAAAGGACAAGGAGCGTTAGACCTGATGGGGATACAGGCCCATCCGGGAGGTCATCTGGCAACCATCACCAGCGATATTTACAACGAAGAGCGAATTCTGCCACCAGTTGTCGGAACGTGTACATGGCCATAAATATTTTGCATTTTCTTATATAAAAAAAAAAGAAATCCTCTATATTTTAAAGTGTTCTCCACTTGCTTAAGGAGGCTGACAATATCGCTACTCACACAAACATATTTTTACAAAATTCACGAAAGCAGTGCGGGGGATGGGGCTTGTCCTTTCTCTTTTCAAGTGACGACGTTAACAACGTTGGGATAGTTTGGTCCCCTCAGAGAGAGAGGCAAAGAAGCGACTTAAGAGTTCTATCCTCTCCAAAGGTTCAAAGGAGGGAGGGATGAAGCAGAGTCGGGAGATGGAATCTGCCACTCTGAGGAGACACAGGCAACCTCCCGGTGCCTCCTAAACTGAGCCGAGCGTCGGCTCAATGCTATAATAATAATTATAATAATAATAACAACAACCGTGGTAAGGAGTCCTCCTCGCCACCGCCGCGGTTGGGGTGGGGCCAGGGCCTACGGCCTCGAGTCCTGGAGGGTCGGCGCTCACCAAGTCCACTGCTGGGCCTGGACCAGGGGGTGTGCTGTCGGGTACTGGGGGGTGCTGGCCGAGCTGTACTGGGCGTTGTACTGCATGTGCTGCAGCGACTGCGCGCTGTAGGCGGAAAAGGGGATGCCAGCCTGGAAGGTGGCGGCTGCCAGGTCCTGGGCTTTGAGCGCGTGGCACGGTTTGCCGTCCCTGACCAAGACGGGCACGGCCACGCGGCGCGGCGAGGGCAGGGGTGTCACCTCCATACCTTTCTCGGCCCGGGCACGCTTCATCTTGTAGCGATGGTTCTGGAACCAGATCTTAACCTGCGTAGGCGTGAGGCGGATGAGGCTGGCCAGGTGCTCGCGCTCGGGCGCCGACAGGTACCGCTGCTGCCGGAAGCGCCGCTCCAGCTCGTAGGTCTGTGCTTTGGAGAAGAGAACTCGGCGCTTCCGCTTCTTGCCTGCGTCCCCCCCGCCGCCCGGGGTCTCCTTGTCATTGTCCGGTGACTCGTCAGCCGAGGGCTCTGGGGACTTGGAGCTGGAGTCTTGGGGGGGAGCGCTGGCCGCCAGCCCGTGCACTGGGTGGGATGGGGGGGGGAGAGAAGCGCATCAGGCGCCTGGAGGCCGAGTGCCACCTGGGCCACCCAGAGCCCCAGGGATCTTCTGTGGGCCTGTGACCCTGGACAGCCCGGACCCACGGCTTTTACGGTAATGCCCGCCCGGCTCAGCGTCTGAGGAAGCCGTCGGGGTCCGCTAGAGGAGAGTCTGCGCAGTGGGGGCTCTGAGGTTCAAGTTTCTAGGGGTTCGCACACTATGAGAAGAATTTAGTGCGGGGTAGAGTGTGGACGATCGTTGAGGGTTAAGGGTTCCGGCCCCCTTAAACCGTTTCCTCTCTGGAGAGACGTGGGCAGATTTTTAAAAGGAAAACCTCACAATCCCGGCATTGATGGCTTGGCGGGGTAAAGCAGGTTTGGGGGGCTTTTGCTTTCCGGCTTTCTGCACACACACACACACACACACACACACACACACACACACACTTGCCGCCCCGTGCACCACACAGTTTCTTTACAATCATGCAGAGGCAGGACGAGCTACTTAAACCAGAAGCCTCCTCCATCCTCTACCGCCAGCCAGACCCTGACCCCTGGCTGGTTCTAGGGAGCTAAGTCAAACCCTCTGGGTCAACTGAGTCCAAGGGACTCCTGCCAGAGCCATCAGTCCGGCTGACATCTCTAACCAGCCCTTAGGAAGCATCTCTGTCCTCTGCTTTAATTTCTCACGTGGAAAACAATATGACATCAAATATTCTGCAGGGACTGGGAAGGATGACTACTGAGGAGGTAAAAGGGCATACTAAACAAATGTTTCAGAATCTTTAGGATCCGGGATGGGAACTTGGATCTTAAATGGCTTCTTCCCCTTAACTCCCAGCGTCCACCCGGCCTGCTGCCTCAGCAATGGAGGCAGCCAGAGCCCTTGCGGCCAAGTTTCGCTACTTACGGGAGTACTGGAGGCCCTCGGTGCTGGCCAGCCAGCGAGTGTAGGGGTTGTCGTTGCTGTCGTAGAAAGGGCTCTTTAGAGGAAGGCTCTGCACAGCGTCCAGGGCGCCCTGCCCCAGCGGCCCGGCCCTCTTGGCGGGCTCCGGCCCTTCGCTTTCCTCCTCCGGCCCTTCGGCCACAGAGCCTTCCTCATCGTTGGTGTCCGGAAGGTCCAAGATGTCCTTGACTGAAAACCCCGTCTTTGTGTTGGTCAGCGACATGGTTCCGGACCCCGCAATTTATGCAGCAAAGTTGTAGCTTCACTTGGTCAATTCCTGGCGCTCCCCAGCCCGGGCGGGCGGGGGAGGGGGGTTAAGGGAAGGAAAGGGGGGAGGGATGGGGGATGGGCTTTAATTATTGGGATAATTATTATTTAAAATGAGAGGAGGACACTGTGGGAAAAGGGAAGAGGGAAAAATAATAAAGCCCACCCGGCGCCTCCTCTCTTCTCAGAAAGCACGCAGAAATGTACGCAGTGACTGGCGGCCTGCGCGCCCAGCACCGCGCGGCCTCAGTTTGTAACTCCAGGAGAGGTGCCAAGGTGCCGTCAGCTCGGGCTCCGGCGGCCGCTCCGCGCGCGGTGGCGGCTGGTGGCGAGGAAAAAATGGGCCATTGCCCGAGCGATCAGTCCATATAAGGCTGGGCTCCACTCACGAACCTGGGGAGGGGGGAGGGGGAGAAAGAGGAAGGGTGGGAGGGAGGGGGATCGAGGGAGCGAGAGAGGGGTGAAAAAAGGGTGGGGGGGGGGAAGAGACATTAAAAACGCAAAGGTTGGCCACGTGTGGGCGGGTCTTGGGAGTCAAGTGGATGAAGACAGTATTTGCAGATGTGAAATTGTGGGTTTTGGGGAGCTCTGCGCTCCCAGCCAACGGCCCTCTAGAGCAAGATGAGAGGTGTAACGTGTCAATTAATTGCAAAGATGGGGAGAGCTTTTTTCCTCCCTCAGTATTTACATACAAAGGGCCACGTCGTCCTTTGCGAGTCCACACACTTGAAAGGGCCGTTTTAACAAATTGCATCTTAAGGCGAGGAGGGGGGGAGGGGCCGCTGGGGTGAGAAAGAAAACAAAACAGAAAGAAGGAGGAGGGAAAAAAAGAATCCTCTTTAACGTTCACCGGTTCCTACCTCCCCACGCCCCGCGCGCACCCCCCACCCCGGCCCCAGCTAGCCAGAAAATTGGCGATTTGTGGCGCCTTTGGAAAAGGGGGAGGGGTGAAGGCTGAGCCACTGAAATCTCTCCTTCCCATCGCTGGTGGTTCCCTAAACAAGATCCGGTTCAAATGGCAAGAGCCCAACTTCTGTAAGCCTCCTAGGTCAATATTTTGGTTGAAGCTTAAGGATGAGTACTAGAAATGACAAGTCAAGTAATTGATTCTAGTTAACCGCGAAAGAGCTGGACACCCAGGAGAGGACTAGGCTTGGACCTGCCAGAATCATCACTGAAGAACCCCCCCCCCTCCGATGGCCCTTTATTTGCTAAAGACCCATTCACCCCCCCCCCCCCAATTTCCTTGCTGCAGAGGAGGACCGGCCGCTCACTTTCTGCTCCGCGGGCGGTCCAAGGAAGAGAGGGTCGGGGGCCTGCGGCTCTGTCTGTGGCCGGGTTCAGACCTGCGCCCCAGAGCCTCTGGCTTATTTTCACCGGTGGAGGGGAGAACTGAGGGCCTCTGTCCCTTTCTACCATAATCCTTGCCTCTCTGGCCCTCTACTACGCCAGTCTTCAGCTAAAGGTGGAGCGGCGGGAAGAGAGGCGGGAGTGTGTGTGTGTGTTTGTGTGTGTGCGGTATATGTGTGTTTGTGTGTGTGTGTGTGTGTGTGTGTGTGCGCGCGCGCGCGCGCGCCTCCAATCCGGGTGAGGACCCAGAAAGCTACCGATAGGAGGTTGAAGGGCTAGTGGTTGTTACTGCGTTTTCACTTGAGTTTCTCTCTTCCTTGCAAATCCTTTACTTTCTCCAGTTTTTGCTGTCCTCGGGGTGTGTGCTGATAGGGCACACTCCAGGCTCCCAGCTGGCATGAGGTTAGTGTGAACTTTCCAACAACCTTTTTCAAACCTGGGAATTGAATTTCTCTGAGCCGGGTAGGAAAGGGCTATTATCTCACGCACCTTGCATCCAATTTAAGTTTAGGAGGCGTGAGGCTGGGGAGAAAGTTTGCTACCTGCTGTTCGTCCACCCCACCTAGCCTCGGGGGAGTGGGTTAGGCCTGCAGTTGGGGGTGGGGAGCCAGAGAAGAGCAGGCTTGGGGCTTGGGTCTTTTCTTTCCAACTGTCTCTGCTTGGAATGCCTTAACCCAGGGAAAGCGGGGTGCTCGGGAGCCGAATCCTCCAAGCGCACAGCTGCTTGGACTGCGGCGGCGCCCCCCACCACCCCCGGGTTTCCAGACCCTTGCGACAGCGCCTCTTCCTAGCTGCTCAGCGGCTTTCTGCAGCTCTTGTTGCCTCGCCCCTAGTATGTGACGTGGGTGACAATGGCCCAGGTTGGAGCGAGCCCCACGTCGGCGCGTCCTGGGTGGTCGGACCCGGGCAAACACAAATACAAACCGATTGCTAAGCTGCGGACAATGAGCGAAATGTAGACAAATGTCCCGCTCCCGTTGGAAGCCTTTGTCCAGGCCCGGTTTTTGCATTTATTTCGGTGGCGAAATAATACATGATTGACGCTCTCTTTCAATGTGT
Source organism: Alexandromys fortis (assembly GCF_014885135.2). Lineage (NCBI taxonomy): Eukaryota > Metazoa > Chordata > Mammalia > Rodentia > Cricetidae > Alexandromys > Alexandromys fortis. The sequence goes on from NW_026067989.1 coordinate 4,232,418, forward strand.
CCTAACTGTTTGGAATAAATCTAAGGTTGTCCCTAGTTGTCATGGCATTCAACCCTTTTCAATGGACTATCTCTTCATTCATTTCTGAATCCGTCCACAATATTAAGGAAACCCCTTCATGTCGACGTTCCCCATCCCTCTTTCGCCTATTTTTTCTTTTCTCCTTTCTTCCTCTCTTTTTTCCCCTTGCAAGAATTAGTATCTGGTTTGAAACGTGTTCCTCAAACTTATTACTTTCTCTCTCTCTCTCTCCCCCCTCCCTGCTCCTTTTCCAGCTTCTTTCTCAGCTTTCCTGCCTGTTGCCTCCCCCCCCACCTTTCAGACTGGGGCTAGTCACTGCCTGGCGGTGTGGGAGGAGAAGAGTCAGCTTTCCAGAAATGGGGAAGAACCCAATTTGGATCCAGGGGCAGGGCGGGCTTGCTACACTGTTGTTACTCAGTGGCTAAATAAATACTGGGAGAAATAGTTTCTCAACTCAAACATTGCAGGAAAAAAAAAAAAACAAACCTCTTCCTTTGTTCCTCCTCTTACTTTTCTGTCTTAGAAGAGGGGACTTTCTTGGAGACCAGGGAACCTCCACAGGCGTGGGAGGTGGGGCCAGAGTACAGCTTGGTTGGACTAGGCCAATGCTTGGACTGGGTGGAAAGGGGGTCCTTTGGCAAAAATGTCCCTTGTCACCAATCTCAGAGTCACTTAGTCTTTAGTGTGGGTGTTCCCCTGGGAGCCACCCAGAGTCTACCCATTCCCCTGGGTCTTAGAGTCACATGGTTCTCTACAGTTCCTAACTTTGCTCTCTTGCTTTCCCTAGGCATAGTGGGCCTTTCTTTCTTCTGGGAAGCAATCAGTACTATTGACTATGCCCCCTTCCCTGCAAAGTGCACTAGAGAACTGTTTGTTTTTCTAAGAGCATCCTGGGAATTAATGGTGGGGAGGGAGTGCTGGCTTGGGTTCTTTGAGACTGACATCCCATAGTCCCAATTCACTCAAGTTCTCAGAGGCCTTGGCTGCCAGTAGGTTCATCAAGACCTACTCTTGAGTCTCAACTAAAGGCAACCAGAAGGCAGCTCAGCCCACAGGCTCCTTTTCAAAAGTATCTTGAGGACCTGTCCTACCCCTGCCAAGTCAAGGCTTTCCCCCAGCTCCGCTCTCACCTCTTAAACTGGTTTTTGCAGGTCTGGGAAAACCCGACAGTTAGACTAAGAGGGCCTAAGAAGCTCAAACCTTTCCTTCACGGTGACTCACAGCAGAAAGACTTGCGGGTTCAGTTCTCTCTCCTAGCAGACCTCAGGAGTACTGTTCCTCACCCCTTCTAGACCCCTGGGGTTTCCTCGTCTGCTTCCAAAGCGTTAACATTTGCAATTGAAAAGACGAAGGAAGCCCGCTGGGATGCTCTTAATTGAGGGGGAGAAACTGGGCTTGTTAGAAGAAGATCATAAAATGCAAGTCCCCCAGGAGCAGCCGGCGGACTTGGGGAGGCCCACACCAGCGCAGCTGGAGGTCGGGAACAGGTCTCCCGCCCAGATCAAGCTCCAGCACCGTTTAGACCTCGTTGGCTGGGCTTGGGGGTCAAAAGAATGGACGGGTCAGAAGCAAAGGCATTTCTTCTAACCAAATTAAACAAGCAACTGTATTCTAAGAACACGCCAAAAGGCCTCCCAAAGAATCATCTTCCTGGCGAGATCCCACACATCCAGCAGGTTAAGAGGATCCAGTTGCCTGCTTCCTACCCCACAAAAGAGTCTGGTATCAATGTCCGGGCCACCCTGATCCTACCAGTTCAAGACCTAGGAGTGCCTGCTTGTGCTGGTATCAGTTTCTACTCGCAAGAACCTGCCCACGAGGAATTCTTTAGTAAACTCTTTCCAGGCTCTGTCTTGAGTCCAGGAGAGGACTATGTTTGGGGGCCGTCAAGCTTGTGTTTGGACTCAGCTGCAGTAGTATGGCAGCCCCGGAGTCTCTGTAATGGGCCTTCTGCTGTTGTAAACTTAGGGAGGAAGTTGAAGTAGGCACTGAAATTTTCTACACCGAGAGTGCCCTGGGCTAGAGACATGTTTGGCGTTTGGCATCTCTTCGGAAGAACAACATATACACCTCCTGGGGTTAACCAGACAGTTGGAGGCCTCCTCCAGTAGCCCCTGGTCTTTATCTTCTAACCCTTAGAAGAAGCTCTCGGTGAGTTACCAGCGAGTGACGGAGGGGAGGGGGGTAAGGCCCGCTCTCCAAGGAAGCTAGAGGAGAATCTTCCTTGGGATGCTGGCGAGCGGGGTGCGGGACGCAGCACCGGCTCTGGCGGCTGGAGAGCACGGCCACCGAACTGAACAATCACTGGAGGCCCAGCAGGGGAGGAGAATGTACACAGGCTAAGTGGCCCCACTCCAGGACAAGTGGCCCTCTAAGTCGCCCGGTGTTTACCTGTTTACTTTCCAGGTAGCTCAAACACGACTGCCTTTTTCTGCGCTCTGGAGAAGGGGCCGCCCAACTGAGACCTGCTTTCTGCCCCTTTCTCGCTGCCGCGAGGTGGCTTTACGCCCCCTGTTGGGGAGGGGGTGGGTTCTAAACTCCAGCGTCAAAGAGGAAAGACAGGAAAGTCTGCAGAGAGGGTTCGGAGCTTGGCCCGGAGCCTCTTCCGCGTCTCTATGAACGAGGTAGACATCCTTGCGTGACATTCTACCAAGCCCACCCCGACCCCATCTGGGCTGGGCTTAAAGGGCCTCCTGGAACTTCTGAGTCCGCGTCTCCCCCTTTCAGCTGGTGAAAGCTTGTTGGGTTGGTGAGTTCTCCAGGGGGAAATAAGTGTAGATAAAGACCTAGGGACGGGGCTGGGGGCTGAGGGCCGGGACGGGAATCTTAGGTGTTTGGAACCAAAGGGGGCAGGTGACCTTGAGGAGCCCAAAGCTTCAGCGATCCTAGGGCACCCCTCGTCCTCTCTACCTACAAAGCACTTTCAATCAGTAGAATTACAAGGTCTTTTCCTTTTATTTGGAAACACTGAGTTGTTTGACTTCATTTCTCTTATTATTTTCTTCTTTGAAGACTCTCCCTTGCTGGTAGAGTGTGTGGCTGAGCTCTCAGGCCTTGCACGTCCCATCTCAGATAACAGCCTTCAAGTGGATTAGTTTATTGTCTGGTTAGTGCCAAGGTGCAAGCGTTTGTCTTCTTTCACTCCTGAAACAAAGCAGCGCACCTTCCTGCTCCAGTGAGGATTAACGGCGCCCACACAAAGGTTTTGTCGGGAGGAGCAAGGTTTATTTATCTCGGGTTGGAAGCAGAGACTGGTACGCACTTGAAATAATCACGAGTGGAAAATGGGTCCCATTCTGATTCTGAGCGGTGATAAAGAGCATCTTTTACAAAAAAAAAAAAATCACTTCGGGTCAAAACAGGCCCCTGGGCAGTTCGGGGAGAGCTGGGGATTAGAGGAAGTCGGGTGTCAGCTTCGCTATCCCACGCGAAAGAAATCCTGGCCTTGTGGTCCAGGAGTACCACTCAGCTCCTTTTCCCAACCCGGAAAACGTGGCGGGTGCTTATAGAAAGTAAGTTCCAGCTTCTGTTGGTTAGCCTCCACCTTTGCCCCTGGGGCAAGGAAACGGTTGAGGTCACTGGGTCCGAGTGCCGCCTGGGGGGTCAGTAGAGAGTGCTGACTGGAGCTCTGTAGGGACGCCAGACCTCTAGCGGGGAAGAACCTGTCCTCACTAATTACAAAGCAGGTGGGCCAGAACCTGGGGGTTAGCTGAAAGAGTCTACTTTGGGTTCAAGCTAAGGTGTTTCTCCTTTCTTCTTTTCTTTGGCACATATCTTGGCATTAACCCCTTAACAGCAGGAAAGGAAGGCTGAAGGGAGCCATCCAGAGTTCCCCTAAGTCAACAAGAAGGTGGGCTCTGTAAGTTTTCCAAGCCCCCCCCCCCCCCCCCCCCGGCACTGAGGCCCAATTACGCTGTAGGAAAAGCTGAGCTCCTCCCAACCCCCTCCCCCCAGTGGCGGACAACGTGAAAACTAATCACGAGACCTACAGCCTGGGGTCCAAAAAGGTAAATGTGGTTGCAGGAGAAAGATAGCTAAGAGAGGCAGGCCCCCTTTTTTTTTTCTTTTTCGAGGCAAAATATACAACACTTTACCAATTATCTACCCCCACCAAAGAGAGAGTAACTCACTAGTATGTAAATTGTCATAGAAATTGGGATTTCTCTTATTAATCGGCCTCATTGTGTGGGCATAAGACCTCGAGGGTATATGTTAGGACTTTGATAAATGCACTTTAATGGGATCTTTGAAAATGCATCCAATAAACTAAGAGGCGAGAAAAGCCGTTTAACTTTCATGGATGTTAAATTGAACACGAAATGTGGCTCCGGGCAGACTACAAAATTTAAAATGTAGCTTTAAGCCCCCCTCGGGGCAAAGGAGCCTTGTTCCAGCGAACCCATTATCATCGCTTATTGGGAAACCAAACGACACGTCCCCGCGGGCGAACTCCTTTGCTTTATTCGTTAGCACAGCTCTAATGATTAAATATGGTACAATGAGATTACGCGTCATCACTGTTGCCTTCAGGAACGTTCTTCCAGCCAAGCCCGACCTTCCCTTGATAAAGGCGATTCCAGTGCGGGAGATTCGGGTTTCTCGGGGAAGCAAGGCGCTGAAAGCAGTTCCTTATCTGAATTTACTCCTTAACACGTGACAGAATCATTACCACAGACTTTGGGAACCAAGCTGCTTCTCAGAACCCGTTAGCATTCAGCACTTCAAGCCAGACCAGGCGGGCTGATGGGCAACGTAGTCACCCATGCGAGAGGAATGCACGCTCTCAGTCGGAGCTAAGTGCACGGAAAGATAGACACGCACTCGCGGGGGCCTCCAGCACGGACACAGAAAGGGGCAACTAGGACTCTGTGTCTCAGTCCTCCAATCTGGGCACCAGAGGTTTCCCAGGAAGCAACGTCCCCTCTCTATCCCAAGTGCTACCAAAGTGGAGAAGGCGCGAGAGGCATAGAAAGGCCTGTGTGTACGTCTGCGTGCTGGGGAGGGAAGGGCATGGCAGAATCAGTTGGAGGGGTCTCCCAGCAGAGACCCTGACTTTAACAGGCCCCACCAAGGTTCATTTCTGATCCTCTGGCGATCTCTACTGTCACAAACGAGAACTGTCCAGCGCCCGGTGAGGCCCAGGAGACACTAATGTCTCAAACTGCAGGTTTTCTTCGTCTCCCCAGCGACCACCATCTCCACAGCTCCAATCCCCAGCCCTGTGGGTTCTTGACTCCGATTTCGCCTCTCATCCTCTATCTCCTGGCGGCTCCCGGCCCCACTCGTGTGCCGGTTCCGCCCCAGAAGGAACCCGCCTTTCTCACTAGGCGCCATCTCCAAATTCCTTGGAATTCTGGCCTCTGCTTACCACCCTCAATCGCGAGTCACCAGAGGCGCCGACGGGAAAGACTCACCCCGCAAAGGTGGGGGCCCGCAGCGCGTCCTTCCTTACAGCAGCCAGCAAAGTCGGAGAGCCCCAGGGGTGGGGAGGAGGCTGGCGAGGCGCTAAACGCGCCCGCTCCGCCTCCCACTCCCCGCGCTGTGGGGACAGCACCGTGGCGTTTCAACGCGCGCCTTTATCTAGTCCTCCACCTACCGGGACGCCCCCTCCCGCTGCGCCCTTCCCCCCACCGCAGGCCTCCCGGGCGGGGCCCGAGGATCTGCCAGGCTCGGCTTGGGAGGGGTGGTTGGTTGTGGGCGCCGCTCCTGCCCACGACTCTGGGGGGCCCTCCGCACCAGCCCAGCTACTCCCACCTCTCAGGGCAGCCCCACGTGCTATCAGGTGCGGTCGCAGGAACACCTGACTTCTGTGTCAGGTAAAACTTTTCCCAACGACAGATGGACCGGAGGAGGAGGCTGTCCCTTCCAGAAAGCCTCCTTTCCCGGGTGACCAGCCAAGTCCTGGGAGGACGTGAGATGCCTGGGCCTGCCCACCTGCTGCTTCCCGACGTTGTGACCCTGGGACAGAGCCACGCCGCGAGTCCAGAGATGGACGAGTGGGTCACCGGGCTGTTAGGGGAGCCCCCAAACCGAACACAGACAAGATTGGTCCCGGAGGCGCAGCGAGGTCCCTGCTCGGGACATTGTCGCGTTTCGAGCTGAGACTTCTGCAGCAGTCCAGCACAGAAGAACAGACAGTCGGTCCTAGCAGCGGGAGGGGGCGCCAGGCCTCGTCGGTCGCCCGGACACCGCTGGACCGCTACTCCCGGAGCCCCCGGGAGCATGCATGCGGGACACGCGCGAGCAGGAGGCTCACCTGGGGCGCGGCGGCGGTGCGGTCCCGACTAGCATGCGGATCACGGTCTCGGGAACTCCCGGCCTGCGGCAGGGGAGCCTGGAATCGCGGGCTGTGGCGAGCGCCCTCCTCCCGGCTCTGAGCTAGGGCTCCAGCAATGCTCACCCGCCCGCTCCGGGCCGGCGGCCGTCGCAGCCTCAGCGGAGGGGCCGCTCCCCCGCGCAGCGCTCTGTTTGTTTTCCTAGCCCGACTGACGTGAGTCAAAATATTGGCCATATGTTCAGCTGTAATAAATTGGGTATGAGCGCAAACACACTTGGGCTTCGATGGCTCTTTCAGCGGCCACATGGCCTGCTTGGGAGGGAGGGGGCTTCCACCTTCCTCTCTGCCGTAGCCCCCGTCTCCCTAATTCGAGGTGGGATTTCTTGGTGGCGGCCTCCTTCTGAGCTGAAGACCCCGGCCCACAGTTTCTTCTTGCACTCGCCCCTCCTCTGGGCCCATCAGTGCCTGGCGCGGTGTAGCTCCCGAGGAGCCCTGGCTGCTGGTTAACAAGGTCGCCATCTATAAATTGCTTGGTCGCTAAGACGCCATAAAACCAAGGGGCCAGATGTGGCACGTTATTTATGTGTGAAACCGCGTTTACACTAGATATGCGGGTCCAAAGCAGATAGCACTTGGTAGGAGGTCACAGACCTCAGGCCCTCCACCCCAGGCTCCTCCCCTGTGCACTCCCCAGCCCAGATTGAAGAGTGTAAGTCTTCCTGGGGAAGGTATCCAGCTCTCTGCAGCCCAGGAAGAAAGTGATTTCAGGGTATTTGTGCCAAGATACCACCTGTCCAGGATTAGTTGATTTCACTCCTCCCTTTTGACCCCCTTCTGTTTCCTTGTTCTTGCTCCCCCGCCCCTCCCCGCCCCCTCGCATCTTTCACGTCTGGGAAGCTGTTTTTGTTTTTTGCTTTTTTTTTTTCCTCCAGAAAAATCCTTGGCAATTAAGTCTGGCCCACAAAAGCTGATATTTGAAGGCTGGACTTACTCATTCTCCCACCCAGGCAGAATAAGGACGGAGGGTCTCTGACCCCCGAGGGAGTGATTGATTTGGGGGTGGGAGTCAGGGCAGGAAGCCAGGAAGCTCACCTGGAGGGAGCACTGAGATTACTCCTTTCTCATGGACTCCAGTGTTTCAAGTCCAGGCTGTATTTAAAGTAAAGGCGGTCAAGGCCCTCCTAGACAAGCCAAGCTGGCAGCTGGATGTGAGACTCAGCCAGCCCCGTGTGCTTCGGGAAAGGCAAGGATATATTGGACCTTAATAGAAAACAATTGTCTTGCTTCCCTCCTTCAGAAGGCAGTCTGCAGACTGCACGTCCCCAAACTGGTCACCGCACACTTCCCTCACGTGAATTCATTAAGAGTCATCGTCTCTCCTTGCCATTATTTGATTCTTTCGTGAAGCGAACCCGGCTCTCTCTGTGGTTAATAAGCACCGAGCCAGGCCTCCTACCTTCCTTTTCATCTTCAAAACACCTGGGGTTCCCTGAATGGCATCTTCCTTCTGGCCACAGAAAATAAGAGATGAGAAATGTTACCTTACCGCAGGGAAAAACATAAGCATCCAACTTCACTATTACAAGTTACCCCAGCGTTGTGTTCCCTGGATAACTGTCCTTAGGAGGCTGTTAAGGGTGGAAAATGATGCTATTGGGGAGTGTGGGGGGGTGGGAGGGAAGGAGAGAATGAGTATGAGTGTGTGTGTGTGTGTGTGTGTGTGTGTGTGTGTGTGTAGAACCCATTCAACAGGTCACAAAGTAGCTGGAAGACACACCTGGATCAGAACCTGGGCAATACCTCTCTGGGTTAGCGCTCTTGGGCCTTAGCATGAGTATCCAGAAATCTCTAGTGACTGTAGAAAAATCTAAATCTACCCTCAGGACTTCAGAGATGGCTGATGTTAGAAAATCACTGCTGTGCCTTGTTAACAAAAAAAGTCATTTCTGAGGCTCAAACCCAGGTCTTATGCAAGCTAGGCCAGTACTCTGCCACTGAGATACAATGTTTCCTTGGATTTTAAGTCATTACTTATGTTTAAAAACCGAAATACTGAATCTTTGGTTTTATATTACCCTCATGCATCTAGACTCTGGAGTTTGAGGTGAATTGCTTCTTTGGGTGAACTTTCTGCTGCATATCCAGCGCTAGACAAGGGGAGTTGATGGCAGGCCTTTACATTAGTTGCCTTGTGGGGATGGATGTGCGCTATGATAAGACTCTTGTGGCATTCAAAGGCTGGTTTCACAGATAGCTGTGAGGGTGTTCGTGGATGTACACAGGAGCTTAGAAGGTTAGTATTTGTTGGGTTCAGCAATGTCAAACTGAGAGACACACAGAGCTCACCAGTCAGGCTCCATCTCATCCCCTCATCCCTGTGGCTGGAAAACCCAGCTAGAAACAGCAAATGTACAAAAGCTTCTCCCAAGTAATTGTTACTACAAATTTGCTACAAAGAGGATGCAGCTCTTTGCAGGGCAAGCTGCAGATGAAATCCATCTGCTTAGCTGCATCCTCCCAAGGGTTCTCTGTGCTTCTTCAGAGACCCATTGCAAAATCTGGCATGGCTAAGCACCTCAGGCCTACACAAGAGTCACCGAGTTCTAAGAGTCAAACTTTTTTGTTGTTGGCTTTTATTTTCTTTTTTTGAGATAGCATTCCCTGTGCAGCTCTGGCTGTCCTGGAACTAACTTTTTAGATCAGACTGGCCTGGAACTCAGAGATCTGCCTGCCTCTGCCTCCCGAGGGCTGGGATTAAAGGTGTGCGCTGAATAACAAACTTTTTAATGCTGTTATTAGTCTGGAAATTAATTATTCTGTAATTATTCCTGTCTGAACCAAGGACTAGAACTCTACAGAATTTCCATACTGGAAAAGTCTTTTCCCATAAATCTCCCTAAAGTATCATTAGCGCTGAGGCCTCACGTGGTTTTTCTCTGGGAACTCTGGGAGCAGTTCTCAGAATCTGCAAGTAAACAGTCACCTGAATAAAGTACTCCAGTGTGTTTTGACCTGAGCCAGAATATTGTGTGTTTTGAGCCTTGCCAAAAATACCTTTGGATTTCAAAAATAAAAAGACAACTGTGCAACTAAGTGTGGTGGAGCATGTTTGCAACTCCAGAAGGCTCGCTGCTTCAAGCCCACCCTGGGGCTACGTAGCAAGACACAGAACAAAACCATCCAGCCAAAAAGTTACACCACTATTCTCTTACTGAGAATTTCCCAGGCATTGGGTCGATGCCCCATCAGTGCCATCAAGGGAAGCATTCCTTGTGCGAGCATCACGAAGACTGTCCAGTGAGGCTTTCATGGAGGTGAGGGCTAAGACAGACAAACAGACAAAGGTCAGTATGCAGCTGCTTACACCAGGAGTCAGGATGGGATGCACCTGCAAATATTAAGAATGCACAACTGGAGCATAAGTTGAAGACTCCCCTGAAAGGACCCTTAGCTAGCAAAAGCATAGGTTGTGCTCTTCCAACATGGAACCCAGAAAGCCCTTTCTTTGAGGGCGTATCTCTTAGCAGAGTCAGAAAGCAGCAGTCCTTCTTGGGAGACTCCTAGGCCCTAGAGGCCAAGCGGGGTCCCCACCCCCCTTATTTCCTACGGAGAACCAGAGGGAGCAAAAGCAGCCCCACCCAGGCTATTTGATGGGAGAGTTGGCGGCGTGTGCTGAGTCTCCAAAAAGTCAAAATCGAGTGCGGTTAGACACAGGGCTGAGTTAGTGATAAGTAGGAAACGGAGCAGAGATGGGGGTGTGTGGAGAATTGTGGTGGAGACAAAAGTAATCCCTAAAATGGATTTTGGTAATATGTATGTCATGCTGCAAACATACCCACAGACCACTGAAATTATACACACAACACAGATGGATTGGATGATGCATGAGCTTTATCTCAACCAAAGCTGCTTAGAAGACCAATTTCTCCTCTTCATCTGGGCTGGAAAATGGGAAGAGTGGAAAAGAAATGGGGAGCACACAAGTGAGCCTGAGCATAGTTTTCCATCTTCCCACCTTTGTTCTGTTTTTGAGACAACGTTTTACAGTGTGGCCCAGGATAGCCCCAATTTTATAATCCTCCTGTCTCAGCCTCCCTAGATCATGTATTCCAAATGTTTTCAAGCACACTGGAAGTTGATGCACAGCTGTCTACCTTCCCTCTGGAGTGTGCTTCTGCTAATGTTTTGCCATATACACATACTAGCCTAAATCAACCTTATCTTTGCTGAACTATTAAGCATTAAAGTTGCAGGCATCTGATAACCCCCACCCCCCCACTGGTTGTATCAGCAGATACTTCCCAAGAATAGATCTTCTTCAAGAGAACCACGAGAGTATTAACACATTTCACAACGTCAACAGTGTCAATGCCCTAATAGTGTGTGAAATTCATTTTTTTTACAGTTCTTAAGTTTTAAGGAAAGCACAATGTATTTTTATAACAGCTTAGCTTTTTTAGATGTAGGACTTATCCCAGGATCATGTACCATATTGGAGGTTTTGCTGGTACTGGGCATTGAACCCGGGGCCTCACACACGCTAAACACATCATCTACTGCAGGCTACAGCTTTAGTCCCTGGATTTGAGGTTTTGTTTTAAATTGCGTTGTATATTGAACATAGGACTTTGCGATACGAGGCGGTCACTCTGCCACTGAACTACACCCCAGCCCTGAGAGCTTTGCTAATGTCTTTATTCTTTTTGAATGCATTACACTATTCCTTTGCCACTCATTCTTCCACCAGCCTTCTTCTTGGAGAACCCAGAGCATTTGGTAGAGCGCTCTACATTCTGGCCTTGTCAGAACACTTTTCCTGTTCGAGTTTCCTGGCTATCTACCTCTGGACAGCCACAGTGAGTGTCAGATCCCAGGGCAGAAGCACAAGCGTGCCCTACGTGTGAAGTAAGGACACGTTAGTGTCTCGCCAGGAGGCAAATCAGTTCTGTCTGTGACTGGCTGCTGGGTCAACTCAGGTGAATTAGCAATTGCTTAGTGATGTGGATGCCTGAGTAAGTCCCTGGTGTTGGTTCACTGTTCTTTGCTTCAGTGTTGGTGCTTCCTATATTCACCAACTGCTTTCTTGCTGTTGTTTTTCAGCAAGTTTTCATAGTCTAAGTCGGATTGTTCCTTTTTTCCATGTGTCTGCTTTTCTGCCTTCATTCCCATTTCCCTGTTTCTTTACTCCTCCTCACCCTCCGCTCACTTCCCTTTTCCTCCATACCTCTTTTTTCCTTTCCTTTTTTCTTTTTTAAAATTGATTTTATTGAGCTCTATGTTTTTCTCTGCTCCATTCCCTGTCTCTTCTCTCCCCTTCAACCATCTCCCAAGATCCCCATGCTCCCATTTTACTCAGGAGATCTTGTCTTTTTCTATTTCCCATGTAGATTAGACCCATGTATGTCTCTTTTAGGGTCCTCATTGTTGTCTAGGTTCTCTGGGATTGTGATTTGTAGGCTGGTTTTCTTTGCTTTATGTTTAAAAACCACCTATGAGTGAGTAATATGATAATTGTCTTTCTGTGTCTGGGTTACCTCACTCATATGATGTTTTCTAGCTCCACCCATTTGCCTGCAAATTTCAAGATGTCATTATTTTTTCTGCTGTGTAGTACTCCATTGGGTAAATGTACCACATTTTTCTTATCCATTCTTTTGTTGAGGGGCGTTTAGGTTGTTTCATTAAATTCTGAAAAAACTTTAAACAAAATACAACATCGCTTCATGATAAAGGTCTTGGAGAGAGCAGGGATACAAGGAACATACATAAACATAACAAAGGCAATATACAGCAAGCCAACAGCCAACATCAAACTAAGTGGAGAGAAATTACCAGCAATTCCACTGAAATCAGGAACAAGACAAGGTTGTCCACTTTATTCAATATAATTTTGTGAGGTCCTTGCTACAGCAATAAGATAACAAAACGAGATCAAGGGGATACAAATTGGAAAAGAAGAAGTCAAACTCTCACTATTTGCTGATGATATGATAGTTTACATAAGTGACCCCAAAACATTCTACCAAGGAACTTCTACAACTCATAAACACTTTCAGTAATGTAGCAGGATACAAGATTAACTAAAAAAAAATCAGTAGCCCTCCTTTACACAGATGATAAATGGGCCAAGAAAGAAATCAGAGAAACATCATCCTTCACAATAGCCACAGATGGCATAAAATATCTTGGAGTAACTCTAACCAAACAAGTGGAAGAGTTGTATGACAAAAACTTAAAATATTTGAAGAAAGAAACTGAAGAAGACACCAGAAAGTGGAATGATCTTCCCATGCTCTTGAATGAGCATAGTAAAAATGGCAATCTTATCAAAAGCAGTCTACTGATTCAATGCAATGCCCATCAAAATCCCAGCAAAGTTCTTCACAGATCTCAAAAGAATGGTACTCAACTGCTATTCATCTTTAAGAAATCTTTCTATGTAGCCAAGGTTGACCTGGAACTACTACTGATCAACCTCCTTTATGCTGGGATGTGCCACCATGACAAGCTCATCTTTCTATCTTTCTTTTTTCTTACATCCTTCCTTCCTTCCTTCCTTCCTTCCTTCCTTCCTTCCTTCCTTCCTTCTTTGAGACAGAGTTTCTCTGTCTTTGGAGCCTGTCCTGGAAATTGCTTTGTAGACCTGGCTGGCCTCAAACTCACAGAGATCTGGCTACCCCTAGTTCCTGAGAGCCACCATGCCTGACCATATCTTGTTTCTTTTATTTTTGTTTTCTCCTGTAGTTTTCCTTCTCTTTCAATTCATTCTGTTGATGGCAACGAGGGAAACTGTCTCAACTGCCAGCATTCAGAACTAAAAAAAAGGATTGTTCCATGAGACCTTGTATTATTTTCTAGTAAAAAAAAAACACATATGGTAGATGTGAACTCTAAAATGAAAAGTCACATTATTTTTGGTGCTCTTGGTTTATATGAGTATTGTAACCAAGACCATGTACATGCCAAGTTCATGCACATGAACTCTACCACTGAGCTACACCCCTGATCCCAGAAGTATTGCATATTTAAAATTGCATATTAAATGACAGTCTTATTCTTTGGTTTCTGGTTAGAGGTTTCGATCTGCATGAAACAGTTCTTTTACAGACAAGAGGTCACAGGGCAGGAGTGGGGCTGCATCCCAAAGTTGGGTGTTCTAGGCTCAGGGTAGTTGGGTGGTGTTGTCTCTTACAACAGTGAGTTCCTCCCAGGCTCACTGCTTACCTAACTCCATGAATCCAAGGCAGTGTCCTGCCTGTTCCTCTGTCCTTTGTCCTTCTTTTGGCAGCAGGGTAGGGATTGTTCTCTACCAGGGGAGACCTTACCAAAGGAAGGCTTATTGCTTGGCATTTACAAATCAGAGAGATCAAGCAGCGTATGTTTTTTTTAGAAGGCATTTGACCACACTTGCATCATTGGAAATAACACACAGAAAGGCACAGAGAGCAAGTGCAATTGGCATTTCCTGTAATAATTGTCTATTTACAGTCCCTGATCCTTTTCTGTGTTAGGAGTGTGAGGATGAAGGCAGGAAATTAGACTTCATTGTACTTCATCCCGATAGCTTCCCGTAGGTGATGGGCAAATCCATTGGCTGAATTACAAGTCAGTTTTTGAGTCCCCTAGGGTTTTCTTGGTGAAGTTATATTTATCTGACCCTAGTGAGTTGAGCTCTTTGAGTGATCTTTTTTTTTGGGGGGGGAGAGTATCATGGCTGATATCACAATAAAGGAAATGATAAGGTCTGAGCAATTACAGCATCAGAGGAAGAAAAAAATTACATTTGGGCCCAATCACAAAATTGTCATCTAGATCATGGTTGTCAAATTGTGGCTGGTGCTGATGTTGCTGTTGGGGAAAGAAACCTCATCATAAATCTCAGTGATTCTTTGACAGTTTTCAATTTCAATGGGAAGCATCATGGAAGCGAATTTGATAAAAGACTTGGCAATGAAGAAAAGGTTACTTCCACCACCCCTGTCTCTTGTCAATTTAGATATCATCAGAAAAATTTGTAAATCTTGTTGAGTTTAGGACTTTAAATTGTTTGGACTGCTTTTTTCTTTATTGCGGTCCTGGGTGTTGATACTGTGACTGCCTGCTTGCTCTACCGCTGAGTCACATTGCTAGTGTCTTAAATGAAGTGTTTATACGGCAAGGATGTTGCATAAGAAGAAACAGTCTGGTCATTTGGCCTGGCATAGAGGAGCTGCGGTGACTCTGGTCTTGTTTCTTGATAAAGTAGCTTAGACATTAGCATCAGAAATAATTTTTACTTAAGCTTTGTGTTTACTTGGTGTATGTATGAGTTTGCTAGCACTGGGTGGCAAGTACCACAAATGGAATGGCGTAAGCAATGATTTATAGTCTGATGGCCAGAAGCCCAAACCCCACATGCTACTAGGTTGGCTCCTTCTAAATGTGGAAGGGAAGGATCTGCTTCGGGGCTCCATCTTTAGTTAGCAATGACTGCATTCTCCCCATCTCTTCCCGTTGGGCATACCTGTGATGCCTCCATCCCTAGACCCTGGAATTGTGGTGCTGGTGATAGAAACCATGGCCTTCTGCATGCTAGCCAACTGTTCTAGTTCAGAACTTGAATCCAGATCTGATGCTTTAAAGAATGAAGCTAGCGATCGTACTTGATTTGGTAGCATTCCAGTGACCACCTCTCTACTTGCTTCCCTCTGTAAACATATCTCCAAATGAGGTCACATTCAAAAGACCAGGGATAGGGACACCAGCACATCTCTTTCTAGGGGACCACAGTAAAACCCAAAATGCTTTGGATGGGATGACAGTGTTGAGGAAAATCACAGAGGGCCCAAAGATCCAGAGTCACGTCCTGGTAAGGTCATCTTTAGTCCAACGTCAACACTGGCCTCTGAGTGTAAAGACTTTGGGTTTGGCTGTGCAGTATTTCATATGCATTTAGAAAGCTAGTACTTCTAGGTAGATGAAAGAATTTGAATAGTAATCTTGCTATTGTTAGGGTGGATTTTAGTTGTTTGTGTCTTTTTGAGGCAGGATCTCATTTTGTAGTCTAGTCTGGTCTTGAATTCACTATCTTCCTTTTCAGTCTCCCAAGTGCTGGGATTACAGACGTGTATCACCATGCCCAACTTGGGTTGGATCGCTGTCAATGCCCCCCAAATGTTCAGGTGTTAAAGGTGCCACCGTAGGGCACCATTGAGAAGCGATCCTTTAGAAACTGAGGCTTGCACTATGGGAATCAGTACGGCAGTTCTTCAAAACACTAGTAGCAGAACTATCGCTCCTGGTATGTACTCAAAGTATTTGACATCAGTATACTGTAGAGATACTTACATAGTTTGATTATAGTTTACTGGCTAAACCATGGAAGCAGCCTAAATGCCCAGCAAAAGATGGATGGATAAAGACACCGTGGTGTACCCAATGGATTTTCATTCATTCATAGACAAGAATGAAGTTTTGGCAGTTGCAGGGAAATGAATGGAACTAGAAATCATATGTCAAGCCAATGGGCTAAGGTCAGAAAGACAAGAAATTGCATATTTTTCTCATATGTGAAAACTCTTGATGTTGACTCCTACCATCTGAAAGTTAAAATTGGGTAAGAAATCTATAGGGAGAGGTGGGGGACAAGAATGGGTATGGGCATAGAATATGTGTCCTGAAAGCAGGAGGGGAGATTGCTTAGGAGGGGGAGGGGATCAATGAGAGAGGATGAGGTGGGGGATGAGAAGGGAAGTTTGGAATAAATAAGAGCAAAGTGTAATGATATATATGAAAATATAACAAAACTCTTTTTATGTGCTGAATGAAATAACAATAGCACAAAGATCAAATGAAATAGCAGAGAGCGAGAAGAAGAAAAGAAGTGGGAACCATGGAAAGATCTTCAGGCCATTGGAGTGTGCCCTGGAAGAGAATGTAGGAACCCAGCCCCTTCTTCCTCCTTTTCCCTTCCCAGTCATGAGGTGAGCAGTTGCCCTCAGTGAATTTCTGACGTGGCCGCCCAGCACCTTGTCAAGCACGTGGCCTGTGTGAGCACACTGGGATACTTCTAAAACTTTTCTCTCTGTAAGATCAGTTTTTCTTGGGTATCACTTAAAGTGACAGGCAGCCAATTCATACAAAATTCCATTAGGAAAATGGGCATACATACACCAACAGTTTGGAGAAAACAACAAAGTCCCCTGGAACTGTGCACCCGCTGAGAAAGCGGCTGTGTGCACTTGGTCTGTTAGAGCTCTGCCACACCGCTTTCAATGTGCCTTCTCTTTGGCACCCCTACCTTTGATATTTCAATACATAACTGCATGTCTCTGATAGATATATAATTCTCACTGAATTAATGGAAGATTTTAGGCTTATTAATAACTCCCAGCGAATATTGAGATGTAATTATATTGCTTCTGTCTTCATCTTCATAGGCTCGTGGCTTTCAGGCGCTCACAGCACACCGAGCAAGGACTCATTACAGTAATCCTCTTAACACGACTAGGGCCCAAGTAACAAGTGTCACCACGCTCATCTCCTGGGAGGAAAACCTGAGAGGCAGAATAGGAAGGTTTATCGTCACATGTCACAACGAGGGACAGAAGGAGCCTTACTGTTGCTTTATGGTGCTGTTTATTCTGGAGAGTTCTATATCTATCTAGATTGTCCCCCAGATCAGCCCTTCTTTTCTATTTTGGCATCCCCAGCCACTGTTTGTGTATGCTGGCTTGTGTCTGGCCCAGGCACAGTTCTGGCTGAGTTGAGAAGAAAAACGACAGAACTTCCACTATAATGCAGTGTTTATTATTGGATCAATATGATCGATGGCCACCTGTCAGATCTGTAACATTATCTGGGAACCAGCAGATGGAGCTGTTACAGATAGCATTCAGAGGTTTGTTTATTCTCCAGAGCACGTGCTTCCATCCTGGGGGAAATACCACTTCATTGTCAGGGCCCTGGAGTTGTTTGCGGCCAGATGCTGAACACACCTCTCCTCTTGGCCCAAGTCTGGGGAATCAAGAGGCCATTTAGGTGCAGGGCCATGGTTTTCACATGAAAGAGGTCTCGTGACAGTCACTGACTTCCCACAGGCCCTTGAGGCAAGAACAGATGATGCCTGTGTATAACGAGAACATGAGATACACCATTATCTAGAACTCTTGTACTTAGAATCCAGGAAGCGGCACGTCGGTGTGCTGGAGACGACAGGAGAGCCACTGGTTTTGTGAATGCAGCATTACTACTGATAGACTCGTGCGTAGACAGGTCCTCAACTGAACAAGACAGTTTCTTTCACTAACAAGGATGGTGCAAGACGACTCTTTCTAGATTAAGCTTTTGAAAATGCCCATCATACTTGAAATGTATCCACCTTCACTTTTCCATGGTGGGTGTTTTTCCAGGGGTGAGGAGGGGAGGGATAGGATAAGGTAACAATGAGTTTTGAGGGCTTGTATTAAAAAGTACAAGCAGGAAGGGAATAGGACTTAGCCCCTCCTTTAGCTGAGGTTAGAAGGGAAGGAAACTCCTTTGGGGGCTGCTTGAAGGATACTAATCTTTCGGCTTCCAGTTCCTAAGTGCTAGGACTATAGGCATGAGCCACTGTGCTTGGTTTGAACCCAGGACCTTGTGCATGCTAGGCAAGTGTACTACCAACTGAGGTATTCTCCTAGCCCTTTCTTTTCTTTCCTCAGCTATTTTTCTTTCTTTATTTCCTTCTTTCCTGCCCAGTCACCTTTTTTATCTTCTTCTTTTTCCTTTCTTCCTTCCCTCTTTCCTTGCTTTCTTCCTTCCTCCCTCCCTCCTTCCCTCCCTCCCTCCTCTCCTCTCTCCCTCCCTTCCCTCTCTCCCTCCCTTCCCTCCTTTCTTTCTTGCTTCCTCCCTCCTCACTTTCTCCTATACCCCTGCCTTTTGCAGACTGGCCTCAAGAAAGGCTGGCCTTGAACTTCTGATCTTCTTGCTTCTACATCCCAAGTCTCAGGATTGGTTAGAGGCATCTGTGCCTAATTTGAATAGAGTCTTTTAAAATCTATTAATTGTCAGTAACTATGAATCCCAGTTACTTAGGAGATTGAGGTGGGAGGATGCCAAGTTAACAGCGAGCCTGGGCAATTTAAGGCATCTCAAAAACAAAACATAAATAAGTAAAAATTAAATACTGTCCATGCATCTTCTGAAGCTCATGAGTATGAATTAGTTTTAAATGTTTAGCATCTTGGAAATATTTTCTTTTTGTCAATCAAGAGCCACAAACAGAGGGCCAAAAAAATGGTTCAGTTGTTAAGAGAGCTTGCTGTTCTTTCAGAGGACCTGAGTTCCCAGTACCCACATTGGTTAGCTCACAAATGCTATAACACTAGCTGTCCTTCATGGGTACCCATGAACTTGGTAAATACTTACACAGACAATACACATAAGCAAAAACTATTTTAAAAATCACAAATTAATGCCATAGTGGAATTTTGAATCGGATGTTCTTTATTCCAGTTTGTTGACATCTTTTTTTTTAACTTTTAAGTTTTATTACGTGTGTGTGTTCATGTGTGCACGCATGTCATGCTGCATGCGTGGGAGTCAAAGAACAGCTGTCTGGACTCATTTATCTTCTTATGCGGGTTCTAGCTGTTGAACTTGGGCTGTCAGGTTTTACCACCCCTAGTTGATTATTTTAAGGGTAAAAATATGAATTTCTAGGCCTTGAGACAGATCAAGTAAAGATTCTTGCCATGGAGCCAGACCACCTGAGTTCAATTCTCCAAGGCCACATGGTAGAAGGAGAGATCTGACTCCCAAAAGTTGAACTCTGACCTCCACATCTGCACCACAAGCACACATGTGAAAATAAGCAAATGTAATAAGTAATAAAAACTAATAAAATTACATATGTAATATATAACATATAATTTATTAATACTTCTCTAAGTGCTAAACAGTTGAAATTGGGAGGGGACAATGTTTGAAATTTAATTTAGAGTTAATATACTAGTTTTGAATATGGTAATTTTGTTTCAGTTCATTAGAAGTAGTATTAGAAAGAATCTGTCCAGTGACATACTAAAGAAAATGGAACACTTTAAAGAAGTACTGTAGGAGCTGGGTGATGGTGCCCATCTGTGATCCTAGGAGGTGGGAGGCTATTGAGTCCAAGTTCAAGACCTGCCTGGGCTGTATAGTGAGCCCTGTCCATAAGACAAGAGGGGCCAAGGCAGAAGAGGAGAAGGTAAAGAAGAGGAAGAAGGAGAGGAAGGGAGGAGAGGTGGAGCCGGCTGCTGCATCTTGTAATTTCTGCAGTGACTGTAGGTTCCATGGACAAGAGAAACATAGTGACTGCAGTGTCCTGACGTCAGGGAGAGGCCTGGGTTTTCCCTGTGGAATAGGAGAAGTGCAGCTTTACGGTAGGACCTTCGCTGTCCTCTTAGAGATGGAGCGCCACGATTGGCTGGACTAGTTCCAGCTAGTCAGCGTCCTGCCACAGTTAACCATACTTAGGGTGTCTCTTTCCAGATGGGCTTTGAAAAAAAAATGGATTTTTCTGTCTAGAAATTTTCAGACTTTTTCATCTAAGGCAGTGGTTCTCAACCTCCCCACTGCTGTGACCCTTTCATACAGTTCCTCATGTTGTGGTGACCCCCAAACATAAAACTGTTTATGTTGCTACTTTGTAACTGTAATTTTGCTACTGCTATGAGTCATAATGTCACTATCTGATATGTAGGATATCTGATATGTGACCCCTGTGAAAGGGTGGTTCGACCTCCAAAGGGGTTGTGACCCACAGGTTAAGAACTGCTGATCTAGGCATTTCTCCCCAACAGCTGGAAATGAAGTGTTTCGGAGAAAGATGACTTTCTTCTTTGTGTAACATCCCACCTGGATAACATTGGACCTATAATTTAACACACAGAGTGTGCATATGTTCATATACATTGAATACATATGATAGAATTATAGGATGCAAAAATGTGTGATACCCTTCCTTCCCTCTCTCCTCCCTTCCTACCTTCCTTTCTCTTATTTTTCTCTCTCCCTTTCTTGGCATTGAGTCTAAGCCCTTGCTCATGTACCACTGAACTGTCCCCAACCCTCAAATGTTTTTTTTTTATCAGTGATTGTGAAGATCTTTGCTTGCTATAACTTCCTTCTTGTCACTCTTCTCTTTCTCCCTTCCTCAATGCATTATAAAATGTCTTTCTTTCTTTCTAACTTTAATCTTGATTTATTTATTTTTTGAGTTGAGGTCTATGTAGCCCCAACTGTTCTGAAAAATTACTGCGTAGACTGTTCTGGCCTTGAATTTGTGGAGATCCACCTGCCTCTGCCTCTTGAGTGCTAGGATTAAAGGTGTGTGCCACCATGCCTGACTTACAGATTTTCCCAACTCCTGATAATGGACTTTAAGTTGTTGCCAAATTTTTATTCCAACAAATACTGCACTAGAAAAGTACATGGGAAGTTCCACCTTCTGAACCCATAGGAGAGTACTTATTTATAAGTTTCCTAGAAGCGCTACAGGGTTAAAGGCTTGTGCTTAGACCTTTCACACACACTAAAAGTATTGAGCCTTTGGGTTTATTAACTGTTGCTTAGCCATGCACTTACGGAATAGAGACCTTCAAAGAGGTAAAGCAGCAGATCTTGCAAACTTCCCAATCCCTCCACAGCCTTTGAAAGAACTCCCTGGTCAACCACCAGTCCTTCTCCTCGTTGTCTGAACCAGCCCTTGGGAGCCACACACATCTGCAGGAGAGGAAGATTGACAGCTCTCTGCTTTCTGCCCATCTTGGTTCTGGCCCACAACTATATTTTGCAAGGTGAACTTTTATCAGCATATAATGACTTACTAGTCATTGCTCTGAATTTTTTTTTTCAGAAGAAAAGGAACTTGGTGTGTGTGTGTGTGTGTGTGTGTGTGTGTGTGTGTGTGTGTGTGATGGTTGTTGGTGGTAGACATAGATCCCTCAGGGTTGAGCTCAGGTGAGTGGTTGGGATCTGTTGTGGAATATTCATTTACACTGTTGGAAGATATGTCTCTGTGGTTGGTTTAATTATAAAGCTAATCAGCCAATAGATAGGTAGGATTTTGGGGGGCAGAGAAAATGCTGGGAAGAAGAAGGGCGGAGCCGAGAGGAGATGCAATGAGCTGCAGAGGAAGCAGCATGGACAATGCAGAATAAAGGTAACCGAGCCGCGTAAAAGAACGTGGATGAAAAGAAATGGGTTAATTTAAGTTGTTAGCTAGTTAGTAACAAGCCCAAGCTGTGACTGAGTTTTTATAGTCAATAAAAAGTCTCTGCATGTTTATTTGGGAGCTGGATGGTGGGATAGAAAATTCCGCCTGCAGGGATCCTTTGAGCATCAGATACAGGAGGGAATTTACACTTAGATGAGGCAAGAACAAGGCTGGATCATGTAGGATTTGAGAACGAGTCCCCATGATATAAGAAACAGCCAAGGACCCGAGGGAGAGGAGCTTTTCTGAAAACAGGGAATCTGTACGCTGATACTGAGGACTAAGTGGGCGGGACACAAAGCACAGAAGAGAGATCCCAGGTGATGGCGGAAGCGACCATGCCAGGAGCTGAGTGACAGCCTGTGACCTGAGATTCACTTGAGCTGTTGGCTCTGAGTTCATGGGTCACCTGTTCACTGCTGCCCTCTGACGTCAGAACTCAGACTTTCCTTTTCTAACATAATTTTTTATTGATTCTTTGAGAATGTCACATCACGCATCCCAGTCCCACTCATTTCTCAGTCCTTCCATGTCTGCCTTCCACCTTTGCAGCCTACCCCCGAAGAAAGAAAAAAAAAAAAAAAGAAACTCACTTTGCTCCTCCGTCTTCCTATCACATAGTCATCTGCCATAGTGATACTGGGAGCTGCGGTGTGTTGTGAAGTTTGCTTTAAAATTTTCGTTGCTACTCTCGAGTCCACCAAGACGATGAAGTACTTTTTTGCGGGTGCAGTAGTCCACAGGCCATCCCTGACAATGAATGGCAGGTATCATTCAGCCATGCTGTCAAGTAGCAACAGCCCCAGAAGCCATCTGTGTCACCCAGGTGTGCGTGTCTTCTGGGCTCTGCTCTACTCAGCGGTCAGGTGGTGTCCCAGCTCACATTTGGCTTCAAATGGTTTCTCAAACTGATTGGAACTTCACTATCCTCTTGATGAAGGCCTGGCCTTTTTCAAGGAGAACTTAAGCCTCAAGGCCATATGTTCTGGGGGTGAATGTCGTCTCTGAATCTTCGGCTCTTTTATCTATGCACAGACAAATCCACTGTCAGGTCTTAACTCAGATATTTCAGGTGAAGACAGCGCTTGTTTCAGGTATAGACACGCACCCAAAACTTGCCACGTTATGGCCATGGGATGTATGGAAATGGGACAAGTGCCTTAGCAGTAGCAGGCAGTAGTGCTGGGATTATGGACAAGTTGAATAAGTAAAACCGAGGACCTGGATTTAGATCTCCAGCACCCATGGGAAAAGCTGGGCGTGGTGGTCTGTGCCTCTAGACCCTAGTCCTAGTGCTGGGAGGCAGAGTTAGCTTGCTGGCCAGCCAGCCTAGCCAAACAGGCGAGTTCCGGGTTCAGTGACGGCAACAGACATACATCACTGATGCCATCTTCTGACCTGCACAACACCACACACACACACGCATGCACACGCACACATGCACATGCACACACCACACACATACGCACGCATGCACACACACACACCACAGACACAGCACACACACACACCACAGACACACACATGCACACGCACACACCACACACATACGCATGCATGCATACACACACACACACACACACACACACACACACACACACACAGAGCCAGGTAGGAAGTCCCACCGTTCTCCAACCTCTCAGAAGGCACTGTGCATGAAACCAAATGTAAACTGGGACACCTGCCCAGCGAGCAGAGCAGTGGTCTGGGTGGCACAAAATGGCGTTTGCGGCTGTTGCTGCTTTACCACCTGGCGGGATGGGACATGCCATTGTCAGGGATGGCCTGTGGGCTGTTTTACCCGCAAGAAAGTACTTCCTCATGTTGGTGGAGTCGGAAGTAACCTTCCTTCCAGGAGGAAGCGAGGACAGATTTTTCAGGAAGAAGGGCTTCCTTCAGTGAAACGAGTACCAGGGTAGGCCTCAGCTGCCATGCCTGGGTTTCCACGTGAGGAGCTTCCCGAAGGATCCCTGCTGCTTGCCTGAATTTTCATTCCCTGTGGCTGACGGCAGCCATGAAGAGCAGGCGTCTTTTTTTTTTTTCTTTTCTTTTTTCAAGTTAGCATTTCTAAAATACAACCACCATGTGGAATTATTTGGATGAAATACAGCTGATTGACAGGCGCATAAGCTTGTGCGTGAGAACTTGGGAGGCAAACAAACAAGAGGCTCCTGGTGGCTGTATTAATTCTTAGCATGCAAAGACAGCCACACGTTGGAGGCTAATACTCCAGAAAGGCTGAAATCTGTTATTATTTCGGAGTATTAGCTGTTGGGTGTAGAATAACATAACCGTAAAGACACACGGGGGAATCGGTCTGACACGGGAGCCGGTCTGCATTTTCTTAACGATGAACTGGCTGATGGCTTCAGCAATGTTTTAACAGAAGGAACAAGCAAATTTTGAAAGTAAATGAATCAGAAACTGATATGCAAAAGTAATACGTTTGTAGTACATGAAGGATGCTGGTTTAGCCTGCTATTATTGCCAGATTATTCTAGAAATGCATATTACGTCCTCTCGCTCTGGTCACCTTATCCCACGTGTCCCGGAGCTCTGTGCATTCTCTGTATTTCAGGACTTGTCACTCGTGAGCGAGCACCTCAAATTTTCTTTTCTGAAAAGACATTCAATTCAGTATTATTAGACAAGGTAGTGTGAATTTTTTTTTCTTTTACAAATTTTTCTTGCTGTGTAAAGTTGGAGAGGGAGGGAGAAAAGATTGCATTGCCATTTTAGCGACTGAAAGAGAAAATGTCTTCCTCTAAGGTGCCTGACTCCTTCCTTTTGGAGTGCAGAGCCTCAAACATGATAAGAAGGGACTGTACTTTGGTGTTCCCTGTTCTTTCTTAGAGCAAGGAACATAGTATTTTGCTGCTAACTAGAAGACCGTCAAATGCCTGTTGAAAGTAGTTAAAACACTGTGGAGAAGGCACACCTGTGACCATAGCGTAGAGAGATCTCAGCCAGCTCTAGTAGTTTTGCATGCATAGGTAGAAATGAATAGCAATCGATAAACGGGGGCTGCTCTGTAGCGTTGGACTGTAAGCCATCTTTCCGTTTGACTGGCTCTCTAGGATGTCTTTCCATGTCAGCAAATACAGATCTAGCGCTGCAGCAAGTGGGGCTTGGTAATTCACTTCCCCAGCCCCTACTGACAGGCATTTAGTTGGTTTTGAATTTTAGAATCGACATTGCAGGACCTGTTCACTATTTTGTGTATGTATAAGTGTATAGTTTTTAATTATATTCTTGAGACAAACCACTGAAAATCCTGTTGTCGTTTTCATTTTTTTTTTCTTAAACGTTTTCAGCAAGAGCCCCAAGTTTTAGGGCACAGGCCACTCTGGTTGTCTATACTGGGCTTATCCACAGAAGGACCGAATTCCTCCTGTCACCCCCATGGTAGTGGGCAGAGTCACACAGCCACTCCAGTGTCCTAGCCTCCCAGGGCACACAAGGTGCCTGTCTGTCATTTGACCGTGGGGAGGACTGTGAACTGGAAATGTTATTCCTATGATTCAGTTCCCCAGGGTCTGACCTCGAGGCTATTATCAGGAGAGTATCAGAGTGATAACGTTACGTGATCCCAGTAACAGAGGTGAAACATTTGGAAATACTCTGATGATGGTCAGAAGGGGACAGTGGAACCACGTGGGGAACTGCCTAAGGTCATGTGGCCAGGAACCAAGAACATCCTATAGGAGTTGAGGACTTCATGGAAGGCTCTCTTTGGAGGTCTCAGTCCCACAACCACACAGAATAAATACTGCAACAGCTAACGAGCCCAGAAGACCATGAACCTGAGAGGAATGCCATCCTGGGTTGACCCTAAGCAGAGGGTCCCACCTACACCTGGATTATCTGTCTTGTTTATTTACTCAGTGGTAAGCGATCAGTCAGCTGTAGAAAACGGACAGGCAGCTAAGCAGAGGGTCTGCTTTTCTCTTGTCCACAGGCAAGGGACCCTGGTACCCTGTGTGCTGAAAATGAGGCAGGCCAGCCTGTGGTGTGAGACCTGGTCTCTAGGCCAGGCCTCCTGTCTGACAGCACACCAGGCACTGTGATCCTTTG
Source organism: Alexandromys fortis (assembly GCF_014885135.2). Taxonomy (NCBI): domain Eukaryota; kingdom Metazoa; phylum Chordata; class Mammalia; order Rodentia; family Cricetidae; genus Alexandromys; species Alexandromys fortis. The sequence continues at coordinate 4,258,007 of NW_026067989.1, forward strand.
TCCTGGTCCACAGGGGACACATTAGGGAATAAAAGCTGCCGCCATTCCTCACAGCTTAGGACACAGTCCTCTCCCTTACATCCCTGTTCCAGGCACCTGTGCCCTCCTACTAGCTTTGAGTTACTTCGTTACTGACCTCACCTTTTCTAAGACATAAAGTGATTATGTAGTATGTGTATGAACCCACAAGTCCTAATTTGTTCAAAGGTTCATAACTTTATAATGTCATTGTCACTTCTACTCATGCCTGTCCCTGATCCTCGATTAAAATAAAAGATTTATCTTTAAGCATGTATGTGAGTGCATGCACATGTGTGTGTGCGCATATGTGTGTGTCCAAGGAGTCCAGAGGCATTGGATTCTTTGGAATTGGAGTTACAGGAGTTTGTGGGTGCTGGGGATCCAGCTTGGGTCCTCTGAAAGAGCAATATGCTCCTCTCTTACTCACTGAGCCATCTCTCCAGACCCACCCCCATTATTTTTTGAGCACTCCTTTGTGTGTTCTGGCACAGGTACTTCCAAGCCTCCCATAGTTCCCCTAGAGAGGACAGAATGTATGAGAGTCTCTGGCTTTTCTGTGCAGAGGCACTAGACAGGCCTGGGCTCTGGTAGCCGGCAGCTTATAGATCTTTTTGAGCTGAAAACTCTGCCGCCTTCCCTCCATCCACCGGCCTATGGTTACAGTCAGAAGTCCATCCCGGACTGCCCCCTCCCTTTTCCAGAGCTGCTGAGCTGGCTGTTCCTAGCACCCATCTCTGTCCTGCTCTTGGGCCCAGGAATGTGGGAAAGCCTCCGGATGGCAGTGCACACAGTCATGATAAATGGCCTAGTTAGAGTTTAACATTTATTTAGTCATTTTTGTCTTATTTATCTATTTTAAGTAGGTGTCAGGGATAAATCCCGAGGCCTTATTTATGCAGGCTCAGTATACACAATCACCGAGTTACACCCTCAGCCTTCCTGTTGGTTTCAGTCTGAGAATGGAAGAGGGCATCTGGCTCTTTGGTTTAATTCATTTGCATGCTTGTGTTTAAAAGTAGGGTCTGATGGTGTATCCCAGACTGCCTCAAACTCTTTTTTTTTTTTTTTTAAAAAAGGTTTATAAAATTACTTCTTTACGAATTAGTTGATTCATTTTGTATGTCACACAGGGCCACATGTATATGAGGGTGCGTGTGTACCGCAGTGGAGGCCAGAGGACAGCTTGTCAGGAGTTGGGTTTCTTTTACCACCAAGTCGGTTGGTCACAGGGATTAAACTCAGTTTGTCAAGTCTGTGAGCTGTTTCCCAAGTCCTGGCCTCAAATTCATCATCATCTTGCTTGAACCTCTGAGTGCTGGGTTGCAGGTGTGTGCCCCCATGCCTGGCTTTAATTTTTTATTTTATTTTATTTGAGTATTTTCTTCTTTCCAGTATGATTTTGCTATTCATTTGAAATCCAATTAGGTTCGTTTGTTTCTGTTTGGTTTATCTTGTTTTAATTTGCTCTTTAATCCTTTAAACAGGATCTTTTTTATCCTTATTGAGCAGGAAATAGCTTACTAAGAGTTTATCCCCCAGAAGTCTTTTTTTTTTTTCTCTCTCTCCAGAATCTGAGCTTGAGGCTCTGGGATCTTCTTGGAATCCACTAAGGGAGGCATGAGCTCAGCTGGAGTAGAGCAGACTTCCTAGGCTGGCTGCTCCTTGGAACTGGAATCAGAGAGGATGTTCCCTCTAGGATAGGAGGTCCAGGGCAGTGCACTGGTGTTGCAGCAAAGCAGAGAACAAGGCATATGGGAAGTACAAAGGGGCACACAGAGGTGCAGCCCCACACAAGGAGTTCTGATACCATAGTTGTCCAGATTAACTTGGACAAAAACACAATCCTGGATTCAAGAAAATGTTACATTGAAGAGGGCATTGGGGCAACTGATGGAGGGTGAAGACAATATTAGACATATTTAATGTTGTCAGATGCAACACTATTTCACAAGTATTCAATTTTCTGAATTAAATATTTGCTTCCTGGTTTACTGTGATGGTTCTTGAGCTCCAGGGACACACAGTGGAGAATCTAGGGGCAAGGGGTCATTATATTGATATCTTCCTTTGAAATAATAGTCTCACATTTATGAACACATTCATGCATGCAGCATCCACGTACCGGGGCACTCATATGCACACATGTATGGCACATACACAATACACATCCACCATATACTTACGTTAATATGCAAATATCCACATAATCCATACACGTGTACATACATACATGTGAACATTCAAGGTATAAACATAAGCATAGATATGCATACACTCACACATTCACATACATAAATTTAACGTTCTGTGGAAGGGAGAGTGTGGAGGCTGAAGCTTCTTTGGGTTTGCACGGATGTCTGTCCATCCCACCTCTGGCTTCCTAAGGGATGGGCTGCACCTCCCCAGTCTTTCTCTCACTTTCCTGCTACCTTCTCACATTGTACTGAAAACAAGAAGAGACCAAGTGGTACCTTCCGTTACGTTGGGGAGTCTCCCACGGTGACCATATTCATCTAAGCGCATATTATACTTTCTACACAACTGCACCAGCTGACAACTTCACTGAGCTTTCTGTCACCATCTAAGAATGCCCTGTTCTAGCTTCTAGAGAACCTCCCCCAAACTGCTGGGAGCACCTCCCCAAACTGCTGGGAGCACCTCCCCAAACTGCTGGGAGCACCTCCCCCAATCTGCTGGGAGCACCTCCTTCCTTCCTTCCTTCCTTCCTTCCTTCCTTCCTTCCTTCCTTCCTTCCTTCCTTCCTTCCTTCCTTCCTTTGTCCCAGCTCTCACTGGCACAGTCCTCAAAGTCAAGATCAAGATTTCTACTGCTCAGTCGTGTGAGCTCTTTCTCTCCGGCTTCTAATTTTGTTCACTCACCACCTAGCTCCAAAGCCATTCCCATAGTTAATGTATTGATTTATACTAAATTATTATTTATTTATTTATTGCAGTAGTGGGGTTTGAAACTAGGGATCATGCATGGGAGCTAAGCAAAGCTCTTTCCGTTGGCCCACCCAGTGCTAGGTGTTCTGATATCAATGGGAAACAGACTAAGACACTGCATTACCATGTAACATGAAGTAGCCTAAATGAAGGCATATTTGGTTTTATCCCCCGGTTTCTATTGGTGAGGAGCTGGACTACAAAAACAACAGAAAAGTGAGTACAATCCCGATTGTACATAGTCTCATTGACCTTCAAAATAACGCGTCCGGGTTTTATGGGTCTGGATTTCCTGCTGTTCGCTTGCATTGGGTGCATCTAACAGTGATGCTCTGCCCGATCAATCTGAAAATAAAATGGAGTCAGTCAGGGGCCGGAGAGAGGACGCACAGGTTAGAAGCACCCGCTGCTCTCACAGAGGAGCAGAGGACTGGGGTTCAGTTCCCAACACTCACATGGCAGCTGTCGCTGCCTTCTTCTGGCCTCTGAGGGCACCAGGCACACATGCAGTGCACTTACATACGTCCAGGCGAAACACTAATTCTGCATCCCTCATGGTTTAGTACAGAAAACATGGCTAGGGACGGCAAGAGAATGAAGGGACAGACGCACAGAAACAGAGAAAAGCTGGAATCAGGTGGCCGATGCGAAATCTGATGGAGTGGCACCAATTACACAACGTCATATTACCTCAATCCATTTATTATGTACAATACAGGAAGAGGCATCCACTCATCTCCTGCAGGGCAGAGCAGTCAGCTAGCCAGAGTAGGAAGCCTGTAGGAAACACGGCTGTAAGGATCTGGAGGAGGAAGCCGCAGTTGCTAGGTTTTGAACACACAGGTCAATCATTTGTAAAAACTTATACTGCACACACTGTCAGGATTTGCACTCAGACCAGAGGAAGGCTTTGCCAACCCTAGGAGCCTTACCCCAGGGCAAGGTTTTGCTGTTCCCATGGGCCCGAGATGTTGGGTTCTTGACATGGTTCCACCTGTATCAAACAATATACATCCACTCAGGACTTCGTCTACTCCTTACACATTAACTCAGCTTCCTAAACTCCCCCCACACTCACACACATAAAAGACAAATAGAAAATATTGTCATTTTCATTATGTTTTTATGATAATATATTTTTATTCTATCTTACAGGGTAGATTGGAAAGTTGAAGAGCCCAAGTCCTTCACCTTTGGTAGTTTTCCAAGTATTATCATAGAAGTATTATCATTTTCACACCATGTGGGCTCTCAGATGAGCTGAAACAACAAGGTGCTGGCTAGGTGTCTGGTTCAAGGCCTGGTTGCATTACCAAGCTGAGCTTTCTGAAACACGGGCATCCATTCGGAGGAAAGAGTTTTCTTTTGAAAGCTAACCTGCAGGGACTGCATTTGGGTAGTCACAAAAATACAGCATGTTCACAAGAGAGGGATGGCATACAGGGAAGAGAGACAGTACGGTCAGTAGTGGTCAGCATGGGCCTCTACCACAGAGAGAGAGAGAGAGAGGTCAGTAGTAGTCAGCATGAGCCTCTACCACAGGAGGGAGAGAGAGAAAGAGAGAAGGAGAGAGAGACAGAGAGAGAGACAGAGAGCTACACACACAGAGAGACAAAGAAAAAGGGAGGGAGAGACAGACACACACAGAGACAGAGGCATAGAGAGAGGTGGGGAGAGGAAGAAAGAGGGAGGGTAAGGTAGAGAGAGAGGGTGGAAGGGAGAGGGAGAGAAGGAGGAAAAGGAGAAAGAGGTGGGGAGGAAAGGAAGGAGGGAGGTGAGGAAAGTGAGGGAGAAAGGGAGAGAAAGGGAGGAAAGGACAGGGAGTGGGGAGGAAGGAACAGGGAGAAGGAGGGGAGCATAGACTGTCTTCCTAGCTTCCATTCATGGAAACTTGTTTCTGGCGTCTAGAACAGAAGAGCTGAAAGCCCCCCTGTGCTCCATCCTGCTGAGAAAGTGCATCTGCCTATCAATTATGGACAGGGACCCTCCTGGACTAGATGCAGGACAAATGGCATTCTGAAAGCTCTGGATGCTTTGATTTCTCTGTTTATTCGGCACAGGACATCCTCAGTTTGGATGACAATCACGTGTACACAATGATTAAAGAAGTGGAGGGTAGTGGGACTGGTGAAGAAAAGTGTCCAGTGCTGTCAGGTACGGAGTCACTAGCCCCAGAGCTGGTGCAGTCGTACATGGTGATACCCCAGTCTTGGACGTTCTGGCAGGAGAATCTCTAAAGTGTGCTAGCTTGAGCCCAGGTAACAGGGTGAGACTGTATCTCAATAAATAAGTGAATAATAAGAAGGCTATAAATAAATAAAAACTAAATAATTAAAGGATAGTTTCCTTATTGGCAATGGCTATATATCAAAGGGCCAGTAGCCACTTGTATCCAAGATCTATTAAGTAAGATGAAAGATATTTATGTGTGTGTATGTAAGCTACACGTGTGCAGGTGCCCATTCAACACCATGCAGGTGCCAGAAGGGGGTGTTGGATCCCCTGGAGCTGGGGTTAAGTGGGATGTGAGTTCTCCGACTGAACTCCATCCTCTGGGAGGCAGCACGGTTCTTCACAGCTGAGCCATCTCTGCGCCCAGTGCATGTCAGGTGCCCAGAACTTCCCTCATCACAAGCCTTTTCATCAGAAAGTGTTAGAATGGCTCCCATGAGGAAGGTGACATTTTCTATCTATGCCTTGTTTAGATTTGAAGGTTGAAATAACACATCATAGTAATACAATACAGCAACACTTGTAATAAATGGTGGAATCGACTTTTTAATTTCAGGTTTTTTTTTTCTTTTTTTTTTATTGAGAATAAGAAAAAAAAAAGTTTCCGCCTCCTCCCAGCCTCCCATTTCCCTCCCCCTCCCCCCACTCTTCTCCCCCTCCCCCACTCTTCTCCCCCTCCTCCCACTCCTCTCCCCCTCCCTCTCCAATCCAAAGAGCAGTCATGGTTCCCTGCCCTGTGGAAAGTCCAAGGTCCTCCCCCCTCCGTCCATGTCTAGGAAGGTGAACATCCAACCTGGCTAGGCTCCCCCCAAGCCGGAACATGAAGTAGGATCAAAACCCCTTGGCATTGACCTTGGCTTCTCATCAGTCCTCATTGTTCGCCATGATCAAAGAGTCCGGTTTTATCCCATGCTTTTTCAGTCACAGTCCAGCTGGCCTTGGTGAGCTCCCAATAGATCAGCCCCCACTGTCTCAGTGGGTGGGTGCACCCCCCATGGTCCTGACATCCTTGCTCGTGTTCTCCCTCCATCTGCTCCTCATTGGGACCTTGGGAGCTCAGTCCAGTGCTCCAGTGTGGGTCTCTGTCTCTATCTCCATCCATCACCAGATGAAGGTTCTATGGTGATATGAAAGATATTCGTCAGTATTGCTATAGGATAGGGTCATTTCAGGTTCCCTATCCTCAGCTTGAGATATCATCTTACACCTGTCAGAATGGCTAAAATCAAAAGCACCGATGATAGCCTTTGCTGGAGAGGCTGTGGAGGAAGGGGTACACTCATCCATTGCTGGTGGGAATGCAATCTTGTGCAACCACTTTGGAATTCAGGGTTTTTTTTTTTTTTAAAGTGGTAGTATGGTAAACTTTCTATGCAGGTATAGCTAGCCTTGAACTATGAAGGTCTGGCCAACCTTTAACTTGCAGCAATCCTTCTGCTTCTGCCCCACGGATGCAGAGATTAGAGGCCGATGTCACCATGCCTAGCACCAAATCATGGAAAACAGGATAGATGCTAGCTTTGCATCAAGGAAGAGTTGTAAACGGAAATAGCTCTATACAGATGCATCATTAGGAGAGAGCCTTGTTTTTGAGGCCGCTTGGCTGCAGGCCACTTGACTGTTACTTGATTGCCTGTGCTGTTGGCTGTCTTTTCCCTTGAAGGGGTCTCCACACTGAGAGAGGAATTCTGCCCAAAGCGTGTTCCATTCCAGGTTCCTGACTTTGTGCACCCTCTACCCTATTGCTGCTGCCACTTCAGACCCCTTTTGATAGCATAAGGACACTGAGAGTTTTCAGGGTCAGTTATGTAATTTCTGGTAAGTACGATGGATTGATGGGTCTGGTTTTTTTTTTTTTTAAGAGTCAGCACTTATTTTCTTTTACAAACAAAAGCATTAACAAACAAGAACAAGGGCATTTAACAACACATGGATTCTCCTTTAGACAGAATTATTTTTTTCCATTTCTTTATTTTTTCTCAATTTATAATGGATTGAGCATTAATCCAAAGTCCAGGGTTTGTAAATGCTTATGACAGGTGAAAGTTGCTCGTAAGAGAGGCAGTCTGGACACTCCATCCATCATCTGGCCCACCAGTTACAGATGTAAGGAAGGGCTACACTTACCATACAGGGAAGAAAGAGGAAGGAGGATGGTGTGTTCTTCCTCAGATCACCAGGGTTCACCTTTGTGAGGGGGGGGAAATGAAATGTGAGCTTCAGGGAAGAAAGGGGCACGAGGCAAAGCATGCTGGTTACAATATGAAGGAGAATCTGGAACAAGAAAGGCGCCAGAGAAACAGCGATGAGTAAGAAGCAGGAAGAGTAAGGGAGACTCATGCTTTGGGAAACAAAACCTCTGGAGTAGCCGGGAAATGTTTTAACGCAGAGGAATCCAAGCCACCTCCCCTCCCCACAAGTGTCTGGGATATAGGTGTCCTCATTCACAAATGTTATATATGCAATTTTCATTACTTATTAATTTTTTAGACATTTCTTTTGGTAATATATTTTACATTCATTTATTTATCCTGTGGTGTGTGTGTGTGTGTGTGTGTGTGTGTGTGTGTGTGTGTGTTACGGGCTGTAACTGAACTGTCATGGTCTGTGTGTGTAGAGGTCAGAAGACAACTTGCAGGAGCCACAGCCCTCTCCTTCTACCATGTGGGTCAGGGGTAAGAAAATCAGGCCACCTGTCAGCTTTGATATTAAATACCTTTACCTGTTGAACCTTCTCACTGGTCCCTGCTAGCATATTTTAATTCCATATAATAATGGTTTCTTTAGGACATTTTCATATAGATCTATATAAAATGTGTTTTGATCATATTCATCCCTCCACTACCTTCTCCTGTTCCCCCAGCTCCCAGTGGCCTGCCTCCTTCTCCTTTCTTATCTTTTTTGCTTTGATGACTCAGTGAGCTCTACTAGGATTGCTCTAGGGTTGCTCACATCACTGGGGGCCATTCACAGGAGGGAGAGCAACTTACCAGTGGCCACACCAAGAAAGGAAACATTTCTACCTGCTTTGACAAGCTTTAACTGCTAAAAGCTCCCGAGGGAGGGATGGGGCCATGGGGGTCTCTCCCTTCGTGGGTCTAGTTTGATCTGATTCTAAATGGGAGGCTCAGCGGCACCTTTTCCTCCTTGATTAATTAGTTTTGTGATGCTAGAAGTTGGACGCAGGCCTCAGTGTGCTTTCCCCACCCGGCTGCACCTGTCTCTTAGTTTTCTCTTCAAACTAGCACATGCCCAGTAAGTAAGTACTGATTGGCTGAGCAAATCAAACCAAGCAAGTATGTTAGTTTCTGGAAAACAGGTACTTCCCCTCTGTGTTTTGTGTGCCTCAACAAAAGGAGAAAAATGCATTTGCATATAAAAGGAACACATATTAATGGCAAAATGCTAGCATTCGTTTTGGGAAATCAGCTTTCTTGTGTGGATGATATATTACAGCCAAAGTAAAATCATGTGTAAAAGAAAGAAAATTTAAAGACAAGATGCTCACCACACTTCCTGGTAAGGTCAGTTGTTTTCTTTTTTTTTTTTTTTTGTTTTTGTATCTTTATTCCCCGATAAAGAAATTACCACACCATTATATTTTTATTTTCTGAACCAAACCAATTTAATATGCAATGTAACACAGAGAGCTGGATCCGTGGTTAAGAGGATGGACTGCTCTTGGAGAGGACCCACGCTCAGGTCCCAGCATCTACGCTGGGGAGCTTACAACTGTCTGTAACTTTAACTACATATGCCCGTACCTAAACACAGGTTCACACAATTGTAGATAAAATAAATCTTAAAAACGTTAACAGCTGTTTGGAGCTAATTAAACTGTAGCTGAGTAATAAGCCACCCAAAAGCATGGTGACCAAAGACCACAGGGACTCATCATTTCTTGGTTGTCTGGGCATCCTTCTTGACTGTTTTCTCCTGAGCACTAAGATAGCTTCCGCACTAACACTACCTTCAGCTCTGAGTCAGCTGGGCTGTGAGGCCCAAGATGACCTCATCCTCATGACTATTCTTGGCACTTTCTTTGGTTGGGGTATCTTCCTCCACCTAGATTTCAACCTGCGGAGAGTCCCTCCCCACTGGCATGTCTCTCCATGGCAAATTCTGCTTACACATTGAGTGCTCCCAGAGTGGGCATGAGTGCAAATGTCTCCTGTGGCCTAGGCCCTGGAACATGCCACAGTCCATAAGAAAGTCAGCCTGAGGCTTCAGCAGTAACTCTGTGGTTAAAGTGTTTACAGAACGTCATGGGAGCTTGGTTTGGATCCCCAGAACCCATGTGAATGCAAGGAAGATGTGGTGGCTTATCTGCCGCTACAGCCACAGAAGGCAGGACAGGGGTTCCCCAGAGCAAGCTGACTGCTTAGGCTAGATGTATTTCTCACTCTGGATTTGATTGAGACACTGAGTCTCAGCAAATATGGCAGAAGAGCCATCAAACCCCTTAGGCCCCCACATGTACACATGCACATACGCAGATACGCCTGCACCCCCATCCCACACGTGTAAGAGGAGCACACACACACATGCACACCACACACACAAGTGGAAACAAAAAAAAACCAGACTGTTTTAAGGGATGGGGGAGCAGACTCTCCTTTCCCCTGGGAGGCCTCTAGACATGATAGCCATGTTCTTTAACCCATCCTCCTACTCAGCGTCCATTTAACCTTATGGGAGAAGACAGAAAACAGTATTGGTCTTAATGATCTCATATACGGCCTTGAAACGCTCGTTGATTTCCTTGAGATCGCTGGTGGTTTGTGTAGAATGCTCATAGCTGTCAATCACAGTGTTCTTACTACTGTACGCATCCTATTTTGATCCTGTGATGGCCAAAATATAATCTTGAATGTACTTGAGTGTCCAGGTGTTTTACTAGTCGGTGATTATGCTTAAGTGGAAATATTAGATGGAGGCCAATGGTTTTTGCCAAACAAGAGAGCTCTGAATGATGTTCTCATGAGGAGCGAAGTGCAGAAAGATGAGAGAAGTAAGAAGACTTGAACAAAGTAATGGACTTAGAGGAAATACTGCATACAGTCAGGTACAGAGAGCGCTTGTCTGCGATGTTTCACCTGGGCGACTGAGTTAGAAGAACGGTCAGTTTGAGACCAGTGGGAATACGTAGCAAGACTGGGCTTCAAAAAAGAGAGAGATGTCATAAATACAATGTAGCATTTTTCTGTTTTATAAACCAAGAAGGAAATTCTGCTGTTCACTAAGGCAGATAAACCTTGAGGACATTAAGCCATGTGAAACAAGCAGGCCACTTACCAGAGGGTCCCAGAGGAGTCAGATTCATAGGAACAGAAGGCAGAATGGTGGTTGTGAAACTGGGTAAAGGAAATGGACTTAAGAGTTCTGCCCTCTACTTCTTGCCCCCTCCTCCTGCTTCTTTCCTTCTCCTCCTCCTCCTTTTCTTCATCCTCACTCTCTCCTTCCTCTTCTTTGATGAAACTTTGTCTTAGAACCTTCGTGCTGGGGTGCACAAGCACATGGCATCTCACACTCCATTGCCTCCCTATTAGCTGAAAATGTAGTACCATTACGTGGCAGGAGAGAGCTCGTGGGCACTTCTCAGAGTTGTCAGCCCATGCTTGCCATCTGTTTCTCAGATTTCAGAATTAGCTGGTTCTGCTGTCATTGGAAGATGGCGGAGGCTTGATCCCAGGGTGTCAGCATTGAGCTGGTGGAAAGCCAAGGGCAAGGTAATTAGGCTATTGAGGGATCCATGGGATTTTTTTTTTTTTTTTTTTGCCACCCAGGTTAGTTCTCAAGAGAGGGTTGCTATGAAAGAGGAACACGGAGCTCTTGGTGCCCTCCTGTATCTGTCTGCTATGTGACCCCCCCCTTCTGCATGTGCTCCCACAATTCTGATGCCATTTTCTTTAGTGTGACACAGTCACGGTGCGCATCACCAGAACTGGTACAATGCCATTTGAACTTTCAGTTCCCAGAATTGTGAGCTAAACCTCTTCTCTTTATGCTTTATCCTGCCTCAGACATCATGTTGTAGGAGCTACAGGTAGACTAACGCGTGATCCTTTTCTTCTCATCTTAAAATAATCCTAGATTATGCGACAGAATGGGGTGAGGGATGAAGAACAGGAGAGCTTTCTCTGCAACCGAGAAATGCTTCACTCTTCTCCCAGCTGGCACAGAGTGTCCATCAGCACCACGCAGGTCTCCCTTTAGGGCTGGTTGCTTTATGCTCACGCCACTTCCTACAGTCTCCATGTCTCGTTAGCCTTCTGTTGACAGGTGTACTAGCTACTCCAGTTGTTAGCTTGGTGACAGAAAGAACTAAAAATACACAGCCTTCAACTTCCCCCTAATGAAAATCACTGGGTTGTTTAAATAGCAGGTGTTATTAATGCCTATTTGCCCTTTTCTCCCTCATCCTGCTTAATCATTGTCAGGAGGGAGGGAGGGAAGCTCGCGTGTCAACAGAGCCCCGGAGTCACTAATTTACAGCTAAACTTCAAGCCAGGATGGCAGGGAGGGGGTACTTGCCCCCCCCCCCCAGGGTGCTCATTTTGTGCTCCAATGCTAATGAGCCTCTCAAAGCCTGCAGCGCTGCCCACACAAGGTGGGATCCATCCGGCGGTCTACCAGGCTGATTTTGTCCTGGGCTTCTGGGAGCCACAGCCTGATTTGTATGTTCTCATCGTTACAATTTCTGAAGCCTCAATTTCTGAGGTCTTCCATAGCACACTATAATTTCAGGATTGACGATGGTGCTGACAGGAGTGAAAAAGAAAACATATTTAGGGAAACAGGAATTTCTCTCAACCTTTCTTCTGACATTCGGCGGTTGATGATGGATGTTTTTAAATTACTCTTGATAAGAAGCTATCAGTAGGAGTTATTTTGTTTCACAGATACCTGGCAGGTCAAAAACACACTCAAATTGAACAAATATTCTCAAATTAAGTGCAGAGGATGGCAAGGCCAAGTAACTCATGCTGCAGAAAGAGGGAGAGAACCAGGAGGAATGGAGACACAGCCACCTCAGCACTCAGGGGAGGCAAGCACCTATTATGTCCTTAGGAAAGCAATATGCACCAGAGGAACCCCGTGGGCCCTTGGATGCACTATTTGCATCTTGAGGATTGCGGCTGATGCAGGGAGAGGTGGTGGAAACCAGTGCCAGGCTGGGTGGGAGACTGGGCTGCTGTACTTTGGATATTGAATGCCCAATGTCCCTGTGGGAAAGGCTTGGTTCTCAGCACTGTGCTATGGGAAACGGTGGAACCTGAAAAGGGTAGGGATTAATGGGAAGTCTTAGGTTCTTGCAAGTGTATCTTGAAGGGGACCGTGGGAGGCTGGCCTTCTCCCTTGTCTTTTGCACTTGGCAGTGAAATAGATGGATGGCCCTTGACTTAGTGTGGGTTTCTATTTCTGTGAAGAGACATCAGGACCACAGAAACTCTTATAGAGGAAAACATTTAATTGGGGCTGGCTTACAGTTTCAGAGGTTTAGTGTTGGACAGGATAGCATGCAGTCAGACATGGTGCTGGAACTGGAGAAGGAACTCAGAGTTCTATGTCTTTTTTTAAAAAAAATTATTTATTATATATACAGTGTTCTGCCTGCATGTCAGAAGAGGGCACCAGAACTCATTATAGATGGCTGTGAGTCACCATGTGATTGCTAGGAATTGAACTCAGGACCTCTGGAAGAGCAGCCAGTGCTCTTAACCTCTGAGCCACCCCTCCAGCTCCAAGTTCTGTCTTGATCTGCATGCAGCACAAGGAGTCTGTGGACACAGGGCATAGCTTGAGCATATAAGACCTCAAAGCCCATCCCCAGTGAAACACTTCCTCCTAGAAGGCCATACCTACTCCAACGAAGTCACATTTCTTCATAGTCACGCTCCCTAAGGGACCCCTTTTTCAAACCACCACAGCCTTCCACCACGAGCCTCTATAGTGATGTATTTCCTTGCCATGGCAATGGGCTAACCAACCATGACATAAAACCCTGACAATCATGAGTCCAAATAAGCTTTCTCGCTTGGTTTTCCCCAGTATTTCATTACAGTAAAAATGAAGCTAACCGCATACTTGGGATGCATGAACAAGACTTCTGAGAGGGGCTGGGTGTGGTATCCTCCTGAGATTCTAGCACGTGGGAGGTGGAGTCAGGAGGGTCAGGAGTTCAAGGTCATTCTCTGCTACACAGGGAGTTTGACGCTGTCTAGGCTACTCAAGACTCTCTTAAGAACCCTGAAAAAATAAATATTCTTCAAATTCGATTGTCCTTCACGAGTCACATAAACCCCTCTGAGCTCCTGTTTCCTATCTAAAAACTGAGCTGGAAAGATTTTCCTAGAGAGGGGCCCAGGAGTGGGAGTCCAGGAAACTGCCTGGAAATTATGATCAGAGGGTACCTGCTTTTCTTTGGAGCATTAGTATCTGCCACACAGCTATTAGTGTGATGGTGCATGCCTATAATCTCTGATTTAGGAGCTGAGGCAGGAGGATTATGAGTTTGAGGCCAGCCTGGGGCTATAGAGTGAGACTCAGTCTGAAAAATAACCTGCTACAACAGTGAAGATAGTGGACTAAGCCATTTTTAATTTCTGTTAAATTTCTGTTACAACTGTTACATATATATAATGTGTAAATAACATTCCATAAACATTATTTAGCATTTACTGTGTTCCAGGTGCTGTGCTTGGTGGTAGAGACATAAAACAAGTGATAATTTACTAATTATAAAACCCTGTAAGTGATTCCAATGAGACTAGAGCAGTGTTTCTCAACCCGTGGGTCCTGACCCTTCACTACTTGCACTGGGCCACGATTCTGTCTCAGCACAGATTCTGAAACAATGTAACCAGTCAGTCATGGATGGAACTGTCCAAAACCGTGAGCCAAATACACCTGGAATTTCTCTATCTAAACAGTTCCCCTCAGCTCTCCCGCCAAGGTGAGACAGAAGTGTCTGACACACACCATGGAAAATTTTCATTAAAAATGCAGTAAAAGCCCCCACGTCTCTCTTGGGAAGAGCAAGCAAGAGAGGCAGAATAAACAGACATCATGCTGCACATTCTAGACCTGCACACTGCTTTAAAAGCAGACGTGTTTTTACCTCCTCTTTCTCTTTCCGTGAGGTTGAAATAGTTTATTTATGTGGCTCTCACCTCAGGTATGAACTCTAAATTAAACACTTACCGTGGTATCAGTTAATGCATGAGAAACCCATCCAGGGAGCGGAGTGAGTGGGCTCTAAAACCAGGTGTAACCGAATGCATATAAAAGGGGTTCAACAAGGTGATCTTTATGTCCTGGACTCCTGGGAGGTTTTCCTTGAACTGGTTCCCGTCATCAACAGCCTCGCATTCTTTTCTGAAGGACAGTTGAGATCATTGTAACCATAATGAGGCGATATGCTGTGGAAGTCTTGAAAAGCACGGCGGAGGAGGGAGTGAGCCCGCAGAGGACCCGCCACAGGCCGGCTTTGCTGCTGTGCGCCGCCTCTTGTCTGGAAAGTACAGTCTCCCCTCCCCTGGACTCAGGATAACTACGAAAAGTGAAGCGAGGCTCTGGGAGAGGCCACCGGTGTTAAGCACGCTAACGTTTCCATTACGTCTAAAAGCAGAAAATGGAACAAATAAAGCGGGTTGAATTTTCCCCCCACTATAATGTATGTCAGGATGTCACAGGAACTCATTGTCTGCGATGAATGCGAAAACACGGGCAATTTAGACTGAACAATGCCCACGGCGGCGAGTCTGTGAAAGCACCTCACCCGCGTGAGCTTCATCTGCTGTGGTTTTGCCCCTGTTTTCTTCCCCATGAACGGCGCTGCTTGGATAATACAGTCTTTAAAGTTTAAGCTGCCTGCAGTAGTGGTTCTTCTTTTTCCTAGCACTCTGGGCTTCTTAAACACAAGAAATGCAGGAAAAAATAAAATAACGTGTGTTTCCTGTCTGGCCTCTCGGGTCCATGTGCTTAGTGAAAACGCCAAGCGTTTTTCCAAGAAGAGGCTGTGGGGTCCGAGGGAGGTATGTTGGTACTGTGCGAGGAGGCTTTTCTTCAAGGTAGGATTTGCTCGTCACACTGGTGTTGGTCCAGCCCAGGCAGGTGCGCATCCATGCTTACTTCTTGTTAGGAGCCAAGATTGGTAACCCACCAGGGCATGTGGGCCGGAAGCCTTCCTGTACTTGGAGGGGAGGATTGCAGCATTTTCTGTCTCCTCGGGGTCTCCTGTTCTTAATGGAGGAGCTTATGAGACTCAGAAGGGCTCTTGGTCAGGCATTGCCATGGTTGGCACAAGAGCTCGCTGGAAGGGCGTGTGGAATGGGTGGTTCTCCCTGTGGGAACAGGAGTTGAGTCTGGAGACAGAGACTAAAAGAAGGTACACTTAAGCTTTTGTGAGCCCGGGTCGTGTCTTTTTCTTGGTGTCTTTGGCAGTGCCTGCCGGTTGAGAATAAACTAGGTTACAGACACCCTACCAACCACCATTGTGGATAGCTTACCCCAGCCTACCAGCCCGAAACTGACACATTCGAATGGCTTTTTGCGTTAGGCACAGTACACAGAGACACAAAACAGACCTGTATCTGCTTCAAAGACTGGAGCTTTCTGGAAGACTCCATGTATTTAATGACATTCGGTTAGACTTCCTATACTGCCACCGCCTTCCTGTGTGTGTGTGTGTGTGTGTGTGTGTGTGTGTGTGTGTGAGCATGTGGGTGCACAGAGGTCAGAGGTTGATCTAGCAGCTGCCTCTGACACTATCTTGTTTTGGTGGCAGGATTACTCATTGAACTCCAGGTTCACCTACTAATTAGGGCTAGATTAGCTAGCTAGTCAGCAAGTTCTGGGTCCTCCCTGTCTCCATTCCCCCAACAGTAGAGTTCCAGAAACACACCATCATACGCGGTTTTAGATGAATGGGGGGATTCAAACTCAGGTCCCTACGCAGTGCTGCAGGCACTTTGCTGACTGAGCCATCTCCCCTATTCTATTCCTGTTGCCAGCACCATCACCCTCTCCACATTTCCTCCCCTCCCCCTCCCATCAGTTCTCATTTCTATTGCTGTCTCTGGTGTTTTTGCTCACAGAAATGGTAATACTTACTAGTATTCCCAGAAAAACATTGTTCTGGGCGCATCTGAGAAAGTGGCATGCGAGTCNCTATGGGACAAGGCCAGTTCAGGCATCCTCTCCTCTACGGCCCAAGGACCTAGCTGGGGACATCCCTTTGGATACCTGGGAACCCCTCTAGAACCAAGTCTCTTGCCAACCCTAAAATGGCTCCCTTAATATCTTAATATCTTCTTCCCTGCTCCCAAATCTGCCCTTCCTCCATCTCAACCGTGCCACTCCCCCAAGTTCTCTTCAATCCTCCCCTTCTTCCTTCTCTCTTCCCCTCTCCCCTTCCCTCAACCCCACCCCACTCCCACGCTCCCAACTTTTGCCTGGCGATCTTGTCTGCTTCCAATTTCCAGGAGGATCTATATATGTTTTTCTTTAGGTCCATTGCTGGTGGGAATGCAAACTTGTGCAATCACTTTGGAAAGCAGTGTGGCGGTTTCTCAGGACCTTACTTAGGTTTCTTCTTATAGCTGTCTTCTCTTCTTCCTGTCCACCACTCTCCACCATACCCTTCCTGCCGCGAGGGGTGGGGTGCTCTGAAACTATCACCAAGCTTTTCTCATTTCTATTGCTGTCTCTGGTGTTTTTGCTCACAGAAATGGTAATACTTACTAGTATTCCCAGAAAAACATTGTTCTGGACGCATCTGAGAAAGTGGCATGCGAGTCTGATCCTAGTGAAAGCCAAACAGGAAGTCATGGTGGAGCACCCAGTAGAGGGGCTAGCTGCTCACCTGTTGGCGGCTGCGAAGTAGAAGAGAGAGAAGGCACGAGGGTCCAGACACACCCTGCAAGAGCACACCCACAACAGGCTAATCTTTCACTAGCTTTTATGTCTTCGGTGTCCCACTGTCTCCCAAAAGCACGAGCACCAGGTCTTGGGTCTTTGGGGGACACTTATCCCAACTGTGATCTTTCAACTGTCCCTCATACTTAGAAGCTGAGGTTTTGTTTTGATGTGTGAATTTTTAGAGGGAAATTTAAATGGAATTTCCCAATTTTTAAGACAGAAACTAAATCCAGAGGGAGTGTGTGCAGCCTTTGCAGGATTGTGTATTGCTAGGCTTTCTGTCTCAAGCCTTAAGTCAAATTCAGTATGTCTGTCAGTAACTCAAATAATCATGACCCCGAGAGACAGAAAGACCCAGCTCAGCCTGGTTTCACGAGTTGTGTTTTGTAGTTATTCTAGAGTTCCAGTGACACCCCTCGATGCTTGAGTTAGACCCTTCTCCTCTCACTGGAACCCCCAGCTGTGTAAACACCACAGAAATAGACTGTGGTCAGATTCACGGGCACAAAAATCCATCCATTGCATGGTGAATGTCACGACAGGAGAGAATGAAGTGGGGAGTCCCTGCTTAGCAGGTGTGAAGTTTCACCTGTGGAGGGTAAAAGAGTTCCAGAAGTAGATGGTGATGGGGGCATTGGGGAGGCTGCACAACAGGCAGGCTTTGTTGACACAAACCATGTGCTGAACACAGTTAAGAAGGCACATTTCAGCTATGTGCATTCATCAGAATTTTAGTAAGTCAAAATAGTATCAACAACATAAAGAGACTAATAAGGAAAGGAAGTGGGGCTGGGTGTGATGGTCTAGTCAGGAGGATGAGATGGAAAGATTGTTATGAATTTCAGGCTATGTGGTGAGACCCTTTCTCAAAAATAGACTTCCTATATGCCTGCTGCTGGGTACCCTCAAGTACTCCAAGTCAGCAACCTCACAGTGAAGTTATGGGCCACACTTAGGTGTTCAATAATGGGGGACTGGAGGAAAAAATGTGGTTTATAAACACTAGGAAAATATTTTAGTCATAAGGAGGAGTGAAATTATGTCGAAAATGGGCACAACTAGAGAGAATCACGTTAAACAAAGTCAGTCTCAGAAAGGCAAATATCACACATTTTCTCTCACTCATGGGTCCTATACTTTATGACTATACAAATAACTTATTGCAGATGACATGGAAGGAGAAATAAGGCATCTAGTAAAACAAAGGGGACTCATGGGAAAGGGGGAGGGGTGACAATTGGAAGAGTAGTGAGCTGTGGGGAGGGTCTCTGCTAGGGTTTCTATTGCTGAGACAAACACCATGACCATAAAGCAAGGTGTGGAGGAAAGGTCTTATTTGGCTTATGCTTCAGCCTTGCTGTTCATCACTGAAGGAAGTCAAGACAGGAACTCAAACAGGGCATGGTCTCGGAGGTAGGAGCTGATGCAGAGGCCATGAAGGGGAGCTGTTTACTGACTCACTTCCCATGGCGTGTTCAACCCACCTTCTTATAAAACCCAGGACCACCTGCCCAGGGAAAGGCACCACCCACCATGGGCTGGGCCCTCCATCATTGACAGCTAAATGAGATCCTTACAGCTGGATCTCTTCAAGGAACTTCCTCAACATAGGCTTCTTCCTCTTTGATTAGCTTGTGTCGCGTTGACACACAAAACTAGTTAGTACCTGGGGATATCCTCAGGTATATCACATACTTGCATGCAAAGGCCTTCTACAGCCTTGTATAATACACTCAAAACCAAGCCAATCAATAGATTGATTTCCATTTTACTGTTTGCACATCAATTCTGCAGCCCAGAAATTACCCTCTCAGGTGCTGCTGCTGTGCCTTCATTGCTGTGGGCAAGTGGGCCGTCTAGAGACAGCATGTGTTTGAATCCTGCATCTTCTTGCCAGTGGCTAAAGTTCCTTTATAGTTTTTATGTTCACAAAACATTCTGGTTTTGGAAGCAAAGTGCTCTCTTCACCCATTCAGTGGAAAGGTGGCTTCAGTGGTGGCAGCAGTGACTGTCAGGGATGCAGGCCAAGGTTACTGTGAATGAGGCAGGTTGGATTCACCAGGGACCACGACCCAGGGCGAGGCTGGGCTGAAGTATTTGAGGTCCCTGCCTGCAATCTACTTTCTCATTATCCAGGAAGCAATGTGTGTCCCCCCCATCCTTAGCAATTCTTGTTCAAGGTCATTGTGGAGGCTTTGTGATTGTAAAGGCCCTTTCAGGCCCACCCTTGTCATGTGACAGACAGGCAAGCCACCAGGGCTCCTTGTTCAGGGTGAGCTGGGTTTGTATAATGGTAGTGACTGCTCTTCACTGGGAAATGTTTAGATCACCGGGGACAAAGCTGCTTATTTATCATAAGGGGAAAGTCCCTGAGTCCCCTGGGTGGAGCATCCTAACAAAGATGATCCTTCAAACTTACAGTTTTCCAAATAGCGAGGACTAAGTCAACCCCAAAACTCTTGTTCCCAAGTAAAGCGTCCATCCAGTTTGGCCTCCCCAGCCCCTTCTGTGACAGCCCTAGGCTTGAGGATTAATTGTGTGGTGGGACAGATCTTCCTGCCTGCAAGTCTCCAGAAGCATCAGGTGCACAGAAGAGGGCTTCCTCAAACTTGACCATCTTCACAGCTTCCTAAATTTTTGCTCTAGTCATAAATCGCTTATAGTTACCTTGTACATTTCTTTTTTTAAAAAAAATATTTATTTCTTTATTATGTATACAATATTCTGTGTGTATGCCTGCAGGCCAGAAGAGGGCACCAGACCCCGTTACAGATGGTTGTGAGCCACCATGTGGTTGCTGGGAAATGAACTCAGGACCTCTGGAAGAGCAGGCAATGCTCTTAACCTCTGAGCCATCTCTCCAGCCCCTACATTTCTTTCAAATACAATTAAAAACCTTTCTTAGCTGTGGGCTATGACTAGACTTACCTGAAGACAGGTGTGTGGCTCACACTCCAGAGGGTGGAAGGCTGGGGTAGTGGAGGGGTGTGTGTGTGTGTGTGTGTCTGCCACACCAAAGCTGCACTTTTCAAAATCTGTTCGATACAATTGCAGTGTATTCCAACAATCACAAACTTGATATGACTTTTGACTTTTTAAAAAAGTATGTGTTTGAATTGCAATTAGAAAATGTCACAGGTGCCTCTTCCATGTTCTTGAGAAGCAGGCATAGTCAGAAACAGTTCTGTCTCATGGCAGCCATCACCCTCTGGTGTCAGTACATTTATTTAGTGATACGATGTGATTCCCATTGACTTGATGGTGCAGTATACTGAGGGCAAGTCCTCACTCCTCCTTGGTACCCAGTATTCCCATAAAACCGGAAGGGCTACGACTATAACCTGGGGTTGCTTTTGCTCAGCTCTATGGCCTTTTTGAATTTGGGATCTGGTGAAATCGCAGCTTTGAGAGAAGCTGGGTTATGCTCCCTTGGGGACTTTCATGTCCCACCTGGCAGCTTTCTGAGCTGCATATGACTAAAAGCCCTTAGACAAATTTATATGAAAAGGAACTTGCTGGCTCATGTAACTGAAAACTGTGGGTCTAGCATCTTGTGTGGAATAAAAGGGTGGTACCGGGCTCAGATTCGAGTACTTCTGCTTCCACTGCCTCATCTTTTCTCAGGTTCACACTTGACAGAGGCACAATAGTCAGTCACCAGGGCCCCATGTTTAAGTTGCTAGCACCCAGCTCTTGTTCTAGCAATAGTTACTCGGCTAACCACCTACCAAATGGCTTGGGGGGGGTTGATTCTAATTGATGGGTAGATTTGGCTTTTGTTCTTATCTTGGAGCTGGGAGGCAGACCAACAACTACTTAATTTCCACCTTAGAGGATGAAAGTTTTCCAAAGGCAACAGAGGCTGTTATCAAATGGAAAGGTGTCTGGAAGGAAGAAGGCTTAGGCCCACAAGGGTCTCACCAGTCACAACCCCAGAGTTTCATGACTCAGCCCTGCAAGTAAGTCTGAGACATTGCAATCCTGGCCTCGATTGGAATCTCCTGGGAAGATCTGAAGCACAGGCCTCTCCCCTCTCCACTGTGACGGCTCTGAGTGGTATGCAGCTTTCAAAGGGTTTATTTTTGTGTAGGAAATCAAATTTCTTTCTGGAGAGGGATTCTGCAGCAAAGGATGGATGCGTGAAGCTGCCTGCTGCCGTGGTACAGGGTAGAGAGGGCGCTGACCATCTGACCAGTCAGGGGAAAGGAATTCTTGCTTTGGTGGCTGAAGCAGGCGAAGCCACAGAGGCTGGCGAGGGTGGACAGAGGCAGAAGCACAGGGCCAGAGTTAGAGCCCTTTGGGTATCAGGACACCGAGATGATAGGGGCAGTGAAGCACAATTCATAAAAACTCAGAGACAGATATTGGGGTTCAACCTGAAGACCAGGAAAGCAAAGCAACCAGCTACTGGCTCTTACCTCGACCTCTGTCCAAAAATGGTGATCCTGCCTCCAGGAAACAGAGTAAGACTGAGACTGAGAGCCGTCTTCTCCTGTTTTATAATCCTATCTAGTTCTGGGATTGAGGGTGTGCACCACTACCTCCTGGTTTCTATGGTTAATGAGTGTGGCTACTGGGATTAAAGGTACATGTCATTGCTGTTTAACTTTTCTGATCTTCAAGCAAGCTTTATTTATTAAAATGCAAATGAAAGGCCACTACAGGGCAGGGGGCCCAAATGGGAAGAATACTTCTGTTCCAAAACCTCTCTGGGAATAGACAGAAAGAGAGACGTTCTCTGCCACCTCCTAGGGAGGGTGGCAACTTTACTGGGGACAGTTGTAGGTCAGTCTGGGGAGATGGTCAGATGGAAGATGATGTAGACCAGTGGGGAAACCATGGAACATGGTGGCTTAGGGTGGAAGCCCCTTCTGGAAGGATGCCACTGTTGTAGAATATTATTTTTAAGTTGTGTTACATTTGTTTATGCTGTGGAACCATTTGTTTAATGAAGCAAAAATGTATTGCGTTCTTTTCTGTTGTATTTGTCTAACTCTGTGAAGCTGTGCTGCTTTACCTGTCAAAAACACCTGATTGGTCTAATAAAGAGCTGGATGGTCAATAGCAAGGCAGCAGAAAGGATAGGCAGGGTTGGCAGACAGAGAGAATAAATAGAAGGAGAGATCTGGGAGAAGAGAGAGGAGCGAGAGAAGGAGGACTCCAGGGGCCAGCCACCCAGCTACACGGAAAGTTACAGAGTAAGAAGTAAAGAAAAGTATATAGGATAAAGATAAAAGCCCAGAGACAAAAGGTAGACAGGATAATTTACATCAAGAAAAGCTGACTAGAAATAAGTCAAGCTAAGGCCGGGCAATCATAAGTAAGAAGAAGACTCTGTATGTATGATTTATTTGAGAACTAGGTGGAAGGCCCTCAAAAGAGCCAAAGAATAAAATCAACCAACAGCAGGCCACATTCAACCTCCTACAGCAAGGAGACATAAGTTGTGGGAATGTCACATGCAACCTTCCAGACTTGCCTCTATGAAGCAGTGGTCTGCTCAGCAGCGATGGGTGATCTGTTTGTAAAGGGTTGTCAGTGAACTACCTTGGGGTGGACCTTGGTGAATAGCAGTACATTAAAGGTACTGAGAAAGTCTGCGGTACAGGGAGTTCTTGTAAGGTTATATTTGCTTGAGCATCTCCAAAATGCTTCTGAAAGGGGGGTCAAGATAACATTTGTCCCCTTGTGTGTCAGGTTCAAAGTGATGCCTCTTCCCTGGACTGCCCATTTCCTGAAGCTGAGGTGTGCAGTTTGGAGAAGTAACCAGTGACGCTTCCAGCCTTGGCGTGAGACGAGTGCGTTCATGGTTAGTTCAATGAGAAATGTGGCTACTTAGCAGGCCCCGCTGTTTGCTTTAACCACTTAGAGCAAAAGGCAAAGGTTAAATGTCAGCAGTCTCGGACTGCTGTGAGAGCGTGAGCAACTTCTGTACACCTGGCGCTAGGCACTAGTTGCTGAGCGTGCAAGGATATGCAGAGTGCTGGCTGGGTTTGAGGAAGCGCTGGAGTAGACAGGCGTGGCAAAGACCTGAGCAGGGGCTTAGAAGCAGGTGTGGTAGTCAGAGGAAGTCGGAGCAGGGGTGTGAGATAGCAGAGACAGTCAGTCACACAGGGGGGTGCTACTAGGCAGATCCCTGCTCCGAGGGACCAGAGCCTATGTCCTCAGGCTCTGGGGACAGTGTAGAATGTGGAAACTAATGTCACTCCTATTAAGGATTATTCAGCGACCAAATCTTTGTTTTTCTGGACCGAGAGCAGATGTTGAGACACACACCAATAGCTGTTTTAGGTGCCCTGTGGCTATCAGACTGGGGCAGAGGGTTCCGTGGGCGTAGGCAGATGGGCAGAGATGTTTCCAGTAGGAGCAAGGATAAAGGAGATGGGTCGGTATTCTCCAGGGGCTTGAGTGGACTGGAGTCTTGCCAGGGTGAAGGAGAAGCAGAAGTTAGATGCTCTGGTTGCCTCTGCTGGGTGCCAGTGCGGATCCTCTTGGACTCTGACCTCCTGTTCTCACACGTAGGCATTTTAGCTGTGTTGATATAAGTTATTTCCCCCTGGATTCATTGGAGCAAAACTGAGCTCCGTAAGCAAACACTGCCTAGGACTGGTGGGGGTGGGATGTCCCTCAGGGATGAAAACACGGAGCTTACGAGTGTAGGGTCAGGCTCTCTGGCTGGTGCAAGGGTTTTTGAAATCTGGAGTGTAGTGACGGGGTCATGGATTCCATGTGCCTGGGAGTGGATTTCGTCTGGAGTTCCCTGTTCTTGCTGTGGAATGTCCACTTAAGAGACAGGAGGCACTGTGGAGCCACCATCTCCTTTGTGTCCTGGAGACTGGGTTATTGTGGGTAACCCTGTGGTAAACTGACCCAGCTCATGACAGCCATGGTATTGGTGTATATGTAACATTTATGCCTTTATATGTCAGCCAGCATGGCTCACACCTCCTCTAGCCCAGTGGTTCTCCTCCTTCCTAATGCTATGGCCTTTTAATACAGTTCCTCATGATGTGGTGACCCCCCCCCCAACCAATACAATTGTTTCAATGCTGCTTCGTAACTGTAATTTTGCTACGGCTATGAATCATGATGTAAATATTGATATGGAACCCTTGTGATAGGGTCCTCCAACCCCCAAAGGGGTCGTGACCCGCAGGTTGAAAACACACTGCTCTAGAGGCAATACCAGTGTGCCATGCTTCTCCGCAGGGCACAACCAATCAAACTTCCTCGATTTTCCCCCACTTTAGTCCTAAAACAAACAAATCAAATTTAACAACAACTTTCAATTGCAAAGCTATTACTCGAGTTTGGTACAGTGTTTCAGACTCGGATTCAATTTTGCACTTTCCGAACCCAAATAAAACACCTCACAGTTTGCTTTCCATTGCATCATTCTGGCTTTCGAACGGGAATAGAAGCCCAGGCGGTCACACGGAAGGATGCAATGAGACAGTGTTTGCTCCTCTGCTTCCAGGAAGCGCGGTGTGATCTCTGTCTGGAAGCCGCAGCTAATATGTGGCTATGCAGCACCCAGGGGTCTGGAGGAAAGTGCGTTGAGAAGGCTCCTGGAGCTCCCGGAAAGACACAGAGGCAGAGCGGGTGGTTCATGTTTAAGGGGACAGAAGGGATGTTCTGAGCGCCGCATCATTAGCTTCCGAATGAATCAGGGCAATTAGTACTACTCTGAAATTGTTCTATGTCATCACTGGAACCTCTTCCCTATTGAACTGTACTTGTAATCTGACCAGTCCCTCCTGTCCCCTTCCCTCTCCTCTTTCCTGGCCCCTGTAGTCACTATTCTACTCTCAAATTCTGTAAGAGCAACTCTTTTAGGTTTGATCATTCACGACAATCAAAATACAGAATTAACTTAAGTGCCATTAACAGATGAATTGATAAAGAAAACATGTATATTCAATGATCATTAAAATGATGAAAGCCTGTCATTTGTCTGAGCCCAGGGGAAAACCTGTTAAGTGAACTATGGCAGGTCTAAAAGACAAACACCACTGTCGCACTTCTATGGGAAACTCACCTTTGACGCCTCTGGAGTGTGCATGGAATCCACAGGAGAAAGAACTGACTGTGGAATCACACTAGCATCCATAAGAATGTAGCGAAACAAAAACATGAAGTGTGTATCTATGTAAAATTACAGCTTACCCGTAGTTATAGTAATTGTTTAGGATTTGGATCAACAACAAATTTCCTTGTTGTGTGTGGTGGAGCACACCTTTAAACCCAGCACTCGGGAGGCACAAACAGGTGGATCTCTGTGAGTTAGAGGCCAGCCTGGTTTACAAAGTTAGTTCCAGGACAACTAGGGCAGCTATACAGAAAAAGTCTGCCTTGAAAGAAGAAAAAAAATAAAGGAAAGAATATCTTTCCTAGAGTAATATTTTATATTGTTTTAGACTGTCTGGGTTATAAATGGTTAAGACTAATAGACATGTCACAAGATATGTCATAGGAGCAGACCTACAAATAGCTAAAATTTGCAAGAAAAAAATGTTCCCTGTTGTTAGCCATGAGGGAAATACAACCCAAAAACTTTATTGAGATTCTATCTCACCCCAGTCATAATGACTATCTGTAAAAAAACAAGCAAATAAACAAAAACAAAACAAATCAAATCAAATCAAAACAAACAAACAAACCCAAACCAAAACCTCATCGACGCCCATCTTCCTCTTGAAGTAATTGGTGCTGCCAGGAGCAGATGTGTCTCATTGTCATGAAAAGGTCTAACTTCTTAAAACATTTTAAATGCCATATTCCATAGGTATTTGAAAGGTTTGAAGATCACCTATCTAATTGAAATATATCTCTATATATCTAGAAAACCTAGCTAACTTGACTAGAAGCTTGACTATTATAGATATTTCTTAATTATACCTTGCATTTTTAAATGAGCCGCACAAACACAATACCTTAGTCAAGAGCAGAAATACATATAGCAAAATTTACCTTAAATTTGTATCAATAAAGCAAGATCCTTATCAATGCAAATTTATATAGCATATCCCCCCTTTAAATGTAAACAAATGTTTATAAACAATATTTGGGAATATGAACATAGTTCTTCTCCAAACTGCTTCTTGTTGTTTATTGGGCAAAATAATTTTTTGAGGGGTTTCACTCTGTAACCCTGGCTAGCTTAGAACTTGCTGTAGACCAGACTAAACTTGAACCCCCAGAGATCCAGTCTGCTTCCTGAGTGCTGGCTGGGATTAAAGGTGTGAGCTATCATCCCCAACAATTTATTGTTACTATTATTATTATTTGTTATTTGTATGTGTCTGTTTGAGAGAATGCCAAGTATACAACTGTGCTCGTGTGGCTAAAAGAGCATTAGGTCCCTGCATTTGGAGTTTACCCATGCTTTAGACCACCTGATGTGGATACTGGGAAATGAACTTGGCTCTTCTGGGAGAGCAGCAAGTGCTCTTAACTGCTGAGCCAGCCATCTCTCTTGCCCTGCCCTGAACCTACTGTTTTATATCATTAATTCAAATCACTTCTTTCTTCCTTATTTTTATTTATATTTTAAAAATACAGTTTAGTTTCAGAAAGTGCCTTGAACTGCTGAGGCATCTTTTGGGGGCCCTGTTTATTTTTGAGGCAGTGTGCCACTATGTCACCGCCTCCTGGCTTGGAACTTGGAATCCACCTTAGTCAGTCTCATGATTGTTGGGATTATGAATGTGTACCTACCTGGCTTTGGTTGTGTTATTTTTATGTGTTTGGATTTTTAGATCTACGTCTATATATAATATTCATGTATATTTTTCCTACTTTTGATTATACATTTTACTATCAAACCCATGCCATTTTCATAAGGCAAACCAAATAACACATCTTCTTCTCTTCCGAATGAAATCCTAAAAGGCAGGCATGAGTTTTCATTTAAATATTTTGAGAAATTTGTACAAGTACAACATCGTTACATAAAGGGGAAATTCAAAAATATAGCTTAGTGTTTCAAAAACTGCAGCAATTTAAAATGACAATATTTATAATTACAAAAAGCAAAATACCATATAGACTCCAGTTTTGGCAACAACGCACACTGACCTAGAAAGTTACATCACAAACCCTCCTCTACTTTGGAAGCTAGACTGTCTCTGATATAAGTCGTGACCTTGTGATGGGCTGGGTAGTTTTTGCCTCTCTCTTAATGTCTCTGAACCTGCAGTTTCCTTATGGGTCAGTGAGTTTGATTAGTGGGCCTTTTACTTCCTGGAGTTGCCAGGGAGAGCCAATGTAACAACTGATGTCAGGTATTTAACCCAAGCTGGGTATGCAGAGGGTGTTCAGTGCATGGTGGTGAATTTTACAACCACATGTTAATAATCAATTATTTTTTCCAGTGTTTATTGAGCATCCATTGGAAACCAGGGTCTCTGGGGCACACCACCAAAATCAAGGGCACTCTTCCATGTAGCTGGAGCGGGGGGGGGAGGGGGACTGGTACCCAGACCTGTGAATATATGAAATGAAACAAAACAAAGCAAAACTGAAGCCCATCTTCATGGGGCCTCTTTTGGGCTGCACAGACAAGAGTAAATAAAATCAATTATGCCTGCTGGGGCCAACTGGAGCCCAGCTGTGAGCTCAGAGGCCTGTCGCCTGTCAAGCAGCACCTGGAATGAACCAAGGTGTCTTGCTTTTTCGAAACAGGGTCCCAGGTGACCTGAAGTCTAATTCTGGCTCACACAGGTTATCACAGTGTTTACCTGTCTGAGTGGTGCAGCCGACAGGCACTCTGGGAAATCCTTACATCAATGCCTCACTTCCTGCCATACATGGTGTTGGTCATGATTCTTTGGTACCTTATTCTTGGATAAGTTAATGGAGCTCTGGGGATGAGACTTAACCTCTTGGCTTTGCTGCAGAATTTCAGCGAGACATGTTAGGAAGGCAGTGTGCAGCCGGTGGCACAGAACGTGGGCTCATTTATTTGAGCAGTTGTTGAGTTGGTGTGCCAGGCTGTCCATTCATGGAGACACTGTTATATATAATGTAGAGTTGGAGATACACCTTTAGAGAGATAGTACACACATCTGAATACAACTGCATAGTACAGTCACATTATAAACTCAATATTTCAATAATACATCTGCAGTGTGTGTTTTGCTATTTTTACGTCGATGTGTGGCTCAATTGTTCATTCTGCTTTGCAAAAATCCGTTGAGTCTAGAGTGGGACCTCACAATGCCAGGGCACTGGAGATGGCCCTTTTGGGGTATGCCTGGACAAGACCTGGCATTCTGCCTTGCTTGGCAGTTATCCTTTCTCCCCCGCAGCTCTGCCATTGTAGGGGTGTCAGATGCCAAGGGGCAGAATGGATTCTGAGGAAGCTGGCGTCACTGAAGCATGAATGGCCTCCGCTGCTTCTGTGCCAAAGGGCCGAGCCTTCCTGGGTGGGAGGACAAGGAGAGCTGGCTGGAGGGGCAGGGAACTCCAGCATCTTGTGAGGGCTATGGCCAAATCCAGGGCTGGTGCTCTTGTTCAGAAAGAGCGAGCTGGTGTGAGAGGCCCAGCAGCTTTCTTTTGCAGAATAGAGGACTAGAGCATCCCGGCATGAGGCACCCTGATCAAAGGCTTATCTGGAGCCTAGTGTCTCCACAGAGGATGGGAGAGAGTCTTGCAAGTTGTTAGGTTTGTAAAATTGTATATGTTTGGTAAGAGAATGAAAAATAGGAACTGAGTCGCAAACTAACTGGGGACACTTCTCTGGTAAGTCAAAAAAAAAAAAAAGGAATGAAAGAAAAAAAAAAAGCCAGTCTTGGAAATACAAGCAATACAAGCATTGCATGTTTTCTTTTGTGAGTTCTATACTTCTTAGGTACCTAAGTCCACATGGGTATCAATGGCCTGAAACTAGAAAGGAAACTGTCTGGGGAACCAGTGGGAGTGGAGGGGGAGGAGGAGGAGAATAGTGGGCACAGAGGGCAGTATATTCGAAGTATGTTGCATACTTATGTGAAAATGGTCTTATAACCCTATGTAATAATTTGTTTTTAAAATTCTGGTTATGAGTCAGATGTGCTTGTTTGTATAAGGAATCAGTCATACCCAAACTTTAGAATCTGAAATATTATTACTCGGAGGCTTTTCCAGGGCACAGGAAGGGGAACACAGTTAACTGTGGTGTATGGTATGTCTCAAAGCAGTCAGAAGAGGGGGTTTTGAGTGTATTTACTACAGAAAATGATAAAATGCTAATTATCTGACTTCAGTATGTCTGATGTGTACACAAAACAAAACTTGCGCTCTACCCCAGAGACACGCGC